>NW_025233030.1:0-8671 GCF_018294505.1 Triticum aestivum | reverse complement strand
TTAATCTCGGGTCAATATGGCTTAATCTCGGGTCAATATGCTTAATCTCAAGTCAAATCGCACTCTGTGGTCAAACTCCCCGGAAGGTCACCCATCCTCACACTACTCCATCCTGAGCACGCTTAACTTCACAGTTCTATCCAACCCCAGCACCAGCTCACTTAACAAGCACTTGTTGATATATCTATCATATCAATCCTATTAAAAACCTTGTTGATGTCTAGGACTTTGTTCATGTTCATGAGTATGATGAAATTTTGAAAAAATATATCAAACTTCCCCGTCATAATACGTATCATATTTTCAACATTTTTTCCAACAAAAAAAATCGAAACCAAATTTTTTCCTGTTACTAGTGGCGCACCTAGCAAATGGTGTGCCATTACTAAGTTTGAAATTTTTTCTGTTTTCCCCCTCTAGATCTTAAAAGCCCCATATCTTTTATTTTGTTAGGTTTTTGGGGATTCTAAAAATGTTCAATGGGGTTCGCCCAGTTGAATTCGGATGTAACTTTTCGAGTAGATGATTTTTCATATAAAAAACTTTTTAATCCAAGTTCGTATGCAAAAGTTATGCCCATTTTACAAATTCCAGAGAGATTTTGCAAATAAAGTCGAAATTCATATTTGTAAATTTTCCCAACAACTAGACCACATATCACATGGGAAACTTATTTTATTTTATTTTTTTTGACATTTCCATCATTTTCTTTTATTTTTTTAAAACTAAAAAGGCGGTCTAGGGGGGTGTGCATTTGAAAGTTAGTAATGGCGCACCTTCACAAAGTGCGCCATTACTATGTGTACCACTTGGCCAAACCTTGGTCAAACTTAGTAATGGCGCACTTTGTTTGGTGCGCCATTACTAAGTTTGACATAGTAATGGCGCACCTATGCAAAGTTTGCCATTACTAAGTTTGACCAAGTTTTGACCCAGTCATACACATAGTAATGGCGCACTTTGTAAAGGTGCGCCATTACTATGTCAACTTAGTAATGGCGCACCTATACAAAGTGCGCCATTACTATGTGTATGCCTAGGTCAAACCTTGGTCAAACTTAGTAATGGCGCACTTTTCACCTGGTGCGCCATTACTGGTTTGGTTACTAATGGCGCACCTACACATGGTGCGCCACTGCTATATAGCAGTGGTGCACCACATGTATAGTGCACCATTAATGTCCATATTAGCTATAACCGTTTTTCTAGTAGTGTATGGGTCATCAAGACTCTTTTCTGGCACTGTTTCCGGGGAGTGAACCGCCTTTGGTAAGTGGAATTTGGTAAGGGAACATTTATATAGTGTGCTGAAATTTACTGTCACTTGTTACAATGGAAAATAATCGTTTGAGGGGCTTGTTCGGGGTATCTTCACCTCGGCTGGAAGAGCAAAGAGTTGCTCCTCAGCCTACTGCACCTACTAAAAATATTTATTATGAAATTCCTTCGGGTATGATAGATAAACTGCTACCTAATCCTTATGCAGGAGATGGAACATTACTTCCTGATTTGCACCTAATCTACGTGGATGAAGTTTGTGGATTATTTAAGCTTGCAGGTATGCCCGGGGATGTTGTCAAGAAGAAGGTTTCCCTTTATCTTTTAAGGGAAAGGCATTGACATGGTTTAGGACATGTGATGATATTGGATCTTGGAACTACAACCGATTGAAATTCGAATTTCATCAGAAGTTTTATCCTATGCATCTGGTTCATCATGATCGAAATTATGTATATAATTTTTGGCCTCGTGAAGGACAAAGTATCGCTCAAGCTCGGTGGAGGCTTAAGTCAATGTTATATTCATGCCCCAATCATGAGCTCTCAAGAGAAATTATTATTCAAAAATTTTATGCTTGGCTTTCTCATAATGATCGCTCCATGCTCGATACTTCTTGTACTAGTTCTTTTATGAAGAAGGATATTGAATTCAAATGGGGTTTATTGGAAAGAATTAAATGCAACTCTGAAGATTGGGAACTCGACGAAGGTAAGGAGTTAGGTATAAACCTTATGTTTGATTGTGTTAAATCTTCTATGGATACCGATGCTTTTCGTGATTTTAGCACTAAATATGGACTTGACTCTGAGACAGTAGCTTCTTTCTATGAATATTTTGCTACTCATGTTGATCTCCCTAAGGAGAAGTGGTTTAAATATCATCCTCCCATTGAAGTTAAAGTAGTAGAACCTATTAAAGTTGAAGAAGAAACTATTACTTATAATGTTGATCCTATTGTTCCTACTTCTTATATTGAGAAACCACCTTTTCCTGTTAGAATAAAGGATCATGCTAAAGCTTCAACTGTGGTTCGTAAGAGTTATACTAGAACACCTACACCCCCTGAAGAAATTAAAGTTGCACCTAGTATTGCAATGATTAAAGATGTCTTGGTTGATAATATTGAAGGGCATGTTATTTCTTTCCGTGATGAAGCTGCTAGAATTGCTAAACCTAATACTAAAGATAAACATAGACCTGTTGTTGGCATGCCTGTTGTTTCTGTTAAAATAGGAGATCATTGTTATCATGGCTTTTGTGATGTGGGTGCTAGTGTGAGTGCAATTCCTTATACCTTGTACCAAGAAATTATGAATGATATTGCACCTGCTGAGATAGAAGATATTGATGTTACTATTAAGCTTGCCAATAGAGATACTATATCACCAATTGGGATTGTCAGAGATGTTGAAGTCTTGTGTGCGAAGATTAAATACCCTACTGATTTTCTTGTTCTTGGTTCCCCACAAGATGATTTTGTCCCATTATATTTGGTAGACCTTTCTTGAATACTGTTAATGCTAAGATATACTACGAGAAAGATATAATTACTGTTGGTTTAGGGGATATGTCTCATGATTTTAATTTCTCTATATTTTGTAGACAACCCATGATAAAGAATTGCCTAGTAAGGATGAAGTTATTGGTCTTGTTTCTATTGTCGTGCCTCCTACTGATTCTTTAGAACAATATTTGCTAGATCATGAAAATGATATGTTTACGAAAGAAAGAAGGGAAATAGATGAAGTATTCTTTAATAAAGGCCCTGTTTTGAAACATAATTTGCATGTTAAAATCCTTGGGGATCCTCCTCCGCCCAAGGATGATCCTATTTTTGAGCTTAAACAATTACCTGATACTTTGAAATATGCTTTTCTAGATGAAAAGTAGATATATCCTGTTATTATTAGTGCTAACCTTTCAGAGCATGAAGAAAAGAAATTATTGAAAACTGAAGAAGCACCGTGCCGCTATTGGATATACTCTTGATGATCTTAAAGGCATCAGTCCCACTCTATGTCAGCACAAAATTAATTTGGAGCCTGATGCTAAACCAGTTTTTGATCACCAATGATGGTTAAATCCTAAGATGAAGGAAGTGGTAAGAAATGAAATACTAAAGCTTCTGGAGGGAGGTATAATTTATCCTATTGCTGATAGTAGATGGGTAAGTCCCATTCATTGTGTCCCTAAGAAGGGAGGTATTGTCGTTATTCCTAATGATAAGAAAGAATTGATTCCACAAAGAATTGTTACAAGTTATAGAATGGTAATTGATTTTTGTAAATTGAACAAAGCTACTAGAAAGGATAATTACCCTCTACCTTTTATTGATCAAATGCTAGAAAGACTGTACGAACATACACATTTTTGATTTCTAGATGGTTATTCTGGTTTTTCTCAAATACCTATTGTCGGTGTCAAAACCGGCGGATCTTGGGTAGGGGGTCCCGAACTGTGCGTCTAGGCGGATGGTAATAGGAGACAAGGGACACGATGTTTTTACCCAGGTTCGAGCCCTCTTGATGGAGGTAAAACCCTACTCCTGCTTGATTAATATTGATGATATGGGTAGTACAAGAGTAGATCTACCACGAGATCAGAGAGGCTAAACCCTAGAAGCTAGCCTATGGTATGATTGTTGTTCGTCCTACGGACTAAAACCCTCCGGTTTATATAGGCACCAAAGAGGGTTAGGGTTACACAGAGTCGGTTACAATGGTAGGAGATCTACATATCCGTATCACCAAGCTTTCCTTCCACGCCAAGGAAAGTTCCATCCGGACACGGGACGAAGTCTTCAATCTTGTATCTTCATAGTCCAGGAGTCCGGCCAAAGGTGATAGTTCGGCTATCCGGACACCCCTAATCCAGGACTCCCTCAGTAGCCCCTGAACCAGGCTTCAATGACGACAAGTCTGGCACGCATATTGTCTTCGGCATTGCAAGGCGGGTTCCTCCTCCGAATACTTCATAGAAGATTTTGAACACAAGGATAGTGTCCGGCTCTGCAAAATAAGTTCCACATACCACCGTAGAGAGAATGACATTTGGAGGAATCTAATCTGCTGATGTATTCCGCAGCGCGACATCATGCCGCGGCCAAGCCTTCATTCGAATCGTTTTGTTGTCCCAGCTCAGCGTGTTTAGCGAGGCGGTTTCCTTGGCACGTCTTGTCAAAGCAGAGATCGTGGCCCCTTATTCCAGGATTCTCATCAATACGGGCGTGGGTAACCCAATCGTGCCCGTTGGCTCGCCCCCTCTATCGAGGGCGAGTCCCGAATGGTCACGGGGAAGGCTCTTGGTATTCAACCTCTTTATAAAGAGACCAAGGCCTCGCTCCTTTCTTTCAATCTCAATCGAATCCGCCCCCCGCTTCGAGTTCCAACACCCAAAGCTCTAGATTCAGGTGCTTCGGACATTTGATGATGTCCGACTCCAACCTGCAAGGCCGGTGGATGCCTTCCTCCGTTACGGAGGAAGACATGCTAAGGTTAAGAGATGCCAGGTATCTAACTAGCGAAATTTCGCATAGGCTACCTGCCCAAGGGCAGGTTATTCCCACTCCCAAGCCCGGCGAAAGTGTGGTGTTCGCGTCTCACTTTCTTCGGGGGCTAGGCTTCCTGACGGACCCCTTCATGAGGGGGCTCATGTTTTATTATGGGTTGGAATTTCATGACTTGGATCCGGAGTCCATCCTCCACATCTCATCATTCATTGTCGTATGCGAAGCCGTCCTCTGTGTTAACCCTCACTTCGGATTGTGGCTCAAGACCTTCAAGGTGGAGCCGAAGATGATCAAGGGGCAGCAGGCAGAGTGCGGAGGGGCTGTTATAAGCAAGAATGCTGATGCTTCATGGCCCGAGGGATTTTTTCAAGAGGAGCTCGGCCTATGGAAGCAAGAGTGGTTTTATATCATAGTTCCCAGGGGCACCAAATGGGTGGCGCCACCTGCCTTTCGCTCGGGTCCTCCACCGCGGCTGGCGTCATGGGTTAATAAAGGACTTGACTGGGGGCCGTCCAAGGACGTGCCCTTGTTGCAGGGCCGCATTCAAGACCTCCTAGAGAGGGAGATCACTCTGGTCGTAGTAGCGTAGGTCATGCTGATTCGTCGCATCCTGCCCTGCAAACGTCGCCTCCTCCGCGTGTGGGAATTTAACCCTGAGGGACCACGAGCTCTCCAACATTTTATGGGCGTGACGCCTGTGGAAATGTACAAGCTTCTCTTCGGATCACAAGCGATGTGTCCGGACTTGACCGAGGACGCAGGTCTGAGCTGCAATCGCCCGGATACTCAAGTAAGTAGCCCTGTATCCGAACACACTATCCCGTATTTATTACCAACTTTGCCCTTTAAAAGAGTTGTTCCTTGAACAGGACTGGATAGCGAAGGCAAAGTTAATCAGGTGTCCAGCCCCCCACCCTGAGACCATGCCGGATCCCGTGTTAACCAGGAAGCTGGAGGTTGCGCCTTCGGAAGAGGGCGAAGGGGGGAACCAGGAAGCTACCGCCTCAGTGAAGGAGGCTGTCAGGAGAGGGGGGATCGAGAATCCCTTCCTCCAAGGGAAGAAGAGGACCGCCTCTGAAGACCCGGAGACCATGGTCTCAAAGAGGGGGAAGAAATCTTTGCCAGAGGGTCCTGCACCGAGAGATGCCTCGGTCGCATTATGCCCCCAAGGGGATCAGCCCTCCAACGAGCCGTAAGTAAATAGGGGAGTTTATTTTAAAATAAAGGATATCCCTGCCCTATTTCTGATGAAGATAACCGAAATTTTACCTTGCAGTTCAGACCTCAGCCCTTCTCAGCAGAGCTCATCTTCGGGGGATCTTTATCCGGAGATGATAGAGAGCGAAACGCCTCCCCCTGCCGTACCGTCTTGTGAGGTGGGCGACCCTGAGGTGTCGTCGCGGAGTGTTTCTCCGAGTCTGGCGGGGCCGAAAGGCAGTCATATGTCCCCTCAAAGCCCTCCGTGTCCGGCCTTCAAAAAAGGCCATCGGACAAGTCCGGCACCATCTGGTGTACGGTCGGAGGAGCTGAAGGATCTGCTCGGGCGAGCGTCTATCTCAGAAGATCACCGTGCGTTAATGGGTACGGTGATTAAAAGGATTTCATCCGCTGAGAGCGGATTGCATGAAGCCGTCAGAAGTTTACTGACAGCTTTGAGGTACGCAAGATGATGTACCCTCTAACAGTTCCGCATATAAAAATGCGCCCTGTGTAGATAGTAGCCCCTGAGGCTCGGTGTGTTGTCAAAAATGAAAGCGCGTCGAGGATCATAATCCCAGGTATAATGTGTCGCCCTTCTGATGTAGGTGGCGAAGGGTCCGGTGGCTAGCCGGACTGGTGAATTTGCCGAACTAAAGCGGCAGCTTGACGTGGCTGATGCCGACATCGCGCTTTTCAATAAGCGACTTGATGAGTCGCAAGGTATGCAGTTTCTCCGCACACACCTGGTAGGGGAGCTTGATGCCCGTGCCTTACAACATGTATGCTTGATGCAGATGGTGCCGCTGCCATGGAGAACCTACATGCGGAGCTCGCCCGGGCCAAGGAACAGGCCAGAAAGAGTGATGCGGCTGCCTTAAAGGCGGCCGAAGAGCTAAAAGCCGAACAGGCTGCTCACGGCCGAAGCAAGAAGGAAGTGGCTGAGATGGCCGTGAAGTTGAAGAATGTTGCCGACCGCTGTAAGCTTCTTGAAAAAGAAGATCGAGCGGTGCAAGAGGACCTGAAGAAGGTCATTACCGAGGCCAAGGATGCTCGCTCTGCGATGAGAGCTATGAAGGAGGAGCTGCGTCAGGCCAGAGATATCGTGGCTGGAAAGCCCTTTCTGCTGCGGAGGAAATTCGTGGATCCTAAATGTGCTCAGTTGGACCGGCTGTGGAGTTCGGAGGATGCTTATCTGGACATGGCGGCAAGTGCCAAGGACGCGGCCGAACACTTCCGAGATCAAAAGGATCACGAAATGGAAAAGGTTTTTTGGTCGCAGTTCCATAATCCAGAGCGCCCACTTCCATTAACCGATCGCTTGGCCTGAATAGGTTATCTAGACTTGCCATGAAGGATGTCGTGAGTCTTTTGTGGCCGAGAAGGCCCGATCCAAAGAGTTATTTTGGCTTGGTGGAACAGTTCCTTGGTGCGGTGCCGCATATCAACACAATGAGGAGGTCGACATGCATAGAGGGTGCGCGGATGGCTCTTGCCCGTGTCAAGACATACTGGGTGGAGATGAAGGCCACCGATATTGCATCTCCAGATTCGGATGGAAGCCGAGTACCTATCAAGCACTATTTTCAGGAAGTTCTGCAGGGCGCTCGTTTAATAGAGACGCTGTGCTCGAAGGATATTATGTTCGAATAACATGTATTATTGTGAAACAATATAAGAGCTTTTTATACTTGTGCCTTTCAAGAATTAAAATACCTCTTGTGCGGCCGCTAGTGTATATGTATATATAACCTGAAAGATGGCAGTCTTCGGCTTCAGCCCCCATGCATATAATGCGGGGGTGTTTGCGAAAAGGCGCATTTTCACACTTGATCCAACGTCTTGGTCCTATAAAGGAGGTGGTAGCGCAGCAAACTAGGCAACCGAACTATAATGCTTTATCACTTTCACTTAGCCATAGGAGTTTGACAGTGGGGCTACGACATAGCCCCTAGGGGCACCGCGCTCACCCCGAATTTGGGGCGCGTATGTGCCTGACCGGGAAACAGTCCTTCATTAATGTGGAGGAATCCTATAGATTCCGGCGGGTCATCGAGTGGTTGACCAGTCTCACGCTATATCATGATAGTCAGTTTTCGTCTTTCTCTACTAAGGTGCTTGCCTGGCCGAACCGGGGCACAATCGCAGTAGTTCTCCTGGTGCCGCCTTAGCTGATAGAGCGGAACGTAAGGCAGCAAAACACAGGAGCCAGGCAAACCCAACATTTGACCAAAGACATGATTCGGAGCTGATGCATATAAGGCCTAACTCGAGACGCCGAACACTCCCTAAGGTATTCGGTCTTTATGAAAATGGGCCGAACAATGCCCGTGGTAATAGGCCCCTGGTGTCCAGGTATGCACAAAATTCTGACGTGGCCCATGCCAAAACGTCAGCCTCCTCCTTGGTTATAGGAAGAAACTAGGGGATGTGTATCAACAAGAGACAGTAAAAAAGGTTTACGTAGGGTCTTAATCTGAAAAGAATCCTTGTCACAGGTCCCTACTGCACGTCTGCGCCTGTGTCTCCGTTGTGCCGTATCCTGGACGGGTGTAGCAAGGTGTTCATCTGGAAAAGAGAGGAACTTAGTTGAAAAAGATCATGCGAAAATGTATGTTATAAAAAAACAAAGTACAATTCAAAGAATGAATAAAATTGAGCTTTATTATCTCTTGTTGTACATGC
>NW_025233029.1:6877-8673 GCF_018294505.1 Triticum aestivum | reverse complement strand
GATGACGGCTCCGCCATGTTTCTATTCGCCTTTCTTTTTGAAGGCCTACCCGGCATAGGCGTCCCTTGTTGGCGAATCGCCTTTTGTTCGGCTTGGCGCGTCGATCGTCTTCCCTGTAGAGCATAAGAATTGTGCGGTGGGTAAGACGGAAGGAGTGAATCTTTCCCGGAAGGTAAGTCTCTTGTTTACTTACATGCGATACAGGGAGGAGGCTGGGATAGTCAGCAATGATGGCCACCTCTGTGCCGCCACGGCTTTCCTGGTGAAACACCCCTTCCATAAGCTCCACGAATATATCCGGATCCTCTTCGAATCCGGGGTCAAGGGCCCGGTTGCGGTCCTCTGGCTGTGGTGTCGGGCTATGGAACTCCCTGGTTATTTTCTGCCATTCCTGTTATAAGTAGATGGAGTAAATATTTATGAAAACAAAGGCTCATGGAATGAATAGAGTAGAGTAATGGATGGCAGCTCACCTAACTGGGAGGGTTGTACATGGAAAATCCTTCCCGTGGTTTAATGCGGACGAACTCCTCTTTTTCCCCTTGTATAAATCGGAAAGTATTTCCACCAGAGCGGTGGTGGAGTCCAGACCCTTTCAACCGCAGCGGGTGGCGTTGTCTTCTCCATTGAAGTGCCACATGGGACGTCCTCGGTATTGGAGTGGCTGAACCCCCCACATTATGGATATTGCCATAACCTCAACTGTTGATAGTCCGGACTAAGCAAGCATTCTTATCTTGCTCATCAATTGAAGGTCCTCCTTGCTATCTTCCTCTTTGAGGCTCTGGGGACGCTAGTTGAGGCGTTTCTTCAGCAGAGCGTTTGTAAACTCGGGAAGACCCATTTGGATTGGGTCAGGAATGGTGACATCCTCAATATAAAACCACTCGGAAGGCCATTCTTCGGATGCCTTCTTCGGTGTGCCGGATAAGTATCCGGTCCCGGCGATGCACCATATCTCGGCTCCGCCCACTTGGAATATTGATCCCCCGTGATTACGGGGGACGAGGCAAAACAGCTTCTTCCATAGCTCAAAATGCGCTTCGCAACCCAGAAATAGCTCACAAAGACCGACGTAACCTGCGATGTGAATGATGGAGGCAGGTGTGAAGTTGTGCAGCTGGAGGCCATGGAACTCCAGAAGCCCGCGGAGGAACGGATGGATTGGAAATCTGACACCCATCAGTAAGTAGGAAACGAGGCATACTCGCTCCCCCCTGGATGGGTTGGGAATGTTCTCCGCTTGCTCCCCACCATCGAAGGAAGCCAATCCGGCTCGAAGGGGACTAGATATGCAGGAGGTAGAAACCCTTGGGTCTGCAACTTCACTAATCGTCCATGGGATACAGTACACCTCTCCCAATCGCAAGGCTTGGTGTTGCGAGAGCGGGAGGAAGAGCTGCGAGTGTCGGCCATGTTGGAGTGATTTTTCAGGCATGCTGTGATGATTCTTCGCTTGGGGAAGGTGGTGTTGATTGGATCTGAAGATCCCCATCTCTTTAATAGACAATTCATTTACATGGTCAGGGTGGCAAATGTAAAAATGCCCCGACTTCTCGCATTCGCTCGACACGTGGAGGCTAAGACTATTAAGGTATAGAAGCCGATGAGGGTAACATTCAATGGGAATACGGACACTGCTCTTTACAATAGGTACTTTGGAGAATTCGGAGAAGGAACCCGCCTTGCAATGCCAAAGACAATTTGCGTGCCAGACTCATCGTCATTGAATCCTGGTTTAGGGGCTACTGAGGGACTCCTGGATTAAGGGGTCTTCGGACAGTTGGACTATATGC
>NW_025233029.1:4503-5189 GCF_018294505.1 Triticum aestivum | reverse complement strand
GTTTACCGTGCCAACTCAATTCGAATCTCGTTTGTATTATATATTTTTCAGGAAGGATCCATTTTTGATTGGAATATTATTCTATATACATCATTTTTTATATATACTTTCAAAATCACAACAAAGAATTCTGCTCCTTTATATGTATAATATGATTTACAAATACAATGATCTCAAAATCATAAGGTTGAATTAAAAAAAATTAAACCAAATTATGTTCTACTAAAATGTATGGATCAGTAATATCTACATATTAAATAACATAGATGCACGTGAATTCATATGAGTATGCATGTTGGATAGATCATCTCGAATTCAAATATTTGAATCCCTTTTATGTTGACTCCTTTCACGCCCATCTCTCTCGCATGCATGCTCCTTCATGTAGATATCACTCTCTTTTCTCCAGCTCACCGCACGCTCACTTCATGTTTCTCCTATCCTCGCCAACATGGTCTCTCATGGGAGAGAAGTGTCACACTCTCCCTATCATTATACATTACACTGTTTTCATTATCTCTCACGTCTCTACCATTCTCTGGTATCACTAGGTACCTAAGCTTTCTTTTTCACCGCCACACACACAGTCTCACTCGTCTTTCACTTTGTCTTTCTCTCTATGGGATTCTGTCACACACCCTATATGTCTCTAGATATGACTCATGCCACTAAAATTAATCTCTCCT
>NW_025233029.1:0-2894 GCF_018294505.1 Triticum aestivum | reverse complement strand
ACGCACGGGCATCTTGCTAGTAAGAGTAGAAATTAGACATATACCACTTCTCGAATCTTGAAACCAACAACATTCCTCCCTTATCTCATCAAAACCGCCAAAGGAATATATTTTGAGTAAAACATAACATATTTTTAGTGTTATACGTATTTCAAAACTAGACTCTTTTTTCTATCAAATTGGTGAATATGTATTAATCTTGTTTGATCATGTGGCAACACATTGGCACATTGCTAGTAGTTATTACCACTGTATAATTGTTTGGACACCAGACAAACGGTGGAGTACATATAAGAAGAGAAGAGGCGCAGGCACGCAGTCGGTCGCTCGCTGTCTCGCACATATGAGAGTTACATAAAGTCACCGTTAACAAATAAACCCTAAAACCCTAGGTGCACGATTGCTGGATGCGCGGGTACCGGGTACGTGGTGGAGCGCACCTTTGTAGGAATAGTCAGCTCGCATGATAATTTGATCTGTAGGAGTTGATGGTCGGGAGCACAGGTGAACGACCTGGAGGCGATGGCTCGCCAGTTCTGCAGATTGAGTAGCCACGTTTAAAATATCATTTTTTAGCAGGGTTAAGAGTTCCGATTTTCAATGGCGCGTTATAAGTACTAAGTAGTTTTTAGAACGATTGGTATGGAGCAAAAATGGAATTCATAACTACTACAACCTCCGTCCTGGTATATTGGCCCCTTGAGCCAAAATGCAAAGACCAAGAAAGCACACATATAGAGAAATTGGAAATAAATTACCTCTCTAATCACCCCTACTAAATAGGCCTATTTACAACCTCTGTGCATGCAATGGCTATTGCACGCATGTAGCCTGCATGCATATCCAATGGAGCAGCCCCATGCGCTTGCTTCCATGGGCAGAGTGTTGGAATCTGGGATGGAGGAAATAAAGTGACGTGCTTAAATGCAGCGGCCTAATAAAAATGGTACAACCTGTGATAGCTCATGGGACTAATAAACTAGGACAAAGGTAGTACCTCCTTGGCGTATGGTTGTATTGGTTTATGTTGCGAGATGTTGAACCTGATAATTGTAGGGAAAATACTATCGTTTAGATGTTGGTTTTTAGTTATGAAAATCGGAAGGGAGAAACCCTTCTTTGATCAAAGAAACTACTACATCAGTTCTGGTTTACTAGTCCCCATCGTATTTTGGGTCAAAGTTTGTCCATCAATTTTACTTGTAGAATGTGAATGGAAAACGAGATTTTGTTATACCCAAACAAAAAAGGAATGGAGGGAGTGATTGCTCTGACACAGATGCGACCTCTGATAACGCAGTCATTGAACCAGCGCGCCGGCCAAGAGGGCCCCACTCGCTGCAGGCCCGGCTGAACATGCCTCCTCGCTGCATGCAACCGGCTTCAGACTGCCCCATATGCCTCCATTGAATCCGTGCGTGTGCCGGCAACACGTCCTTCCTCAAGCCGGCCAGCATTTTAGAACACAAAAAATGACCAAAATATAATAAATTACGCATGGTCTTGACTTGTTGTGCTTGCACTGGTAGCAGGAACTAGAGGTATTTCTTTATTTGTAACTCTCCTCACATTTTTTTGGCTTTGAAGTGAATCATGGTTGTGGACATTATCTATGAATGTGTGGATATCTATGAACATGAGTTTCATGTGGAAGTTGAACTTGGAATGTCGGGCTTGCGCGTGAACTATACCATGTCCAATGCTTCATATGTTATTGTTTGGAAAGTAATTGCAATTATTACATGACCCGAAAAAAATTATTTTGCGTCACATCAGTAGATGCACGGACATCATAACAGGCATGCTGACTGGATAAACATTTGAACCTAGCTATTATGAAGGAAATTTTGTATTGACAATAGTTTTAGATAGCAGGAGACGCCTAGCCTGCTTTGCCTCTGCTAGCTTATTTCTGGCTTCTTCCGTCTCTTCTTTGGCTTGGGTTAAGAGACCATCTGATTGCTATTTTTGCTTCTTCAGGAACTCAGCTACATTCTCAAGGGTTGTTGCACACTTTCTGCTGCATGCTTTCTTTCAGCCTTTACTAGAGCCACAAGGACACGAACAACTGACGACTCCACCTGGCTTGTGTGTAATCCAGCATCATCTGGGAATTTACACCTTGTGTCTAATCCAGCATCATTAGGGAACTGGCACATTGTGTGTAATCCAGACTCATTTGGAAACATGATCTCGAGGTTGACCATACTTCCCTCCATGCAAGAACTGCATCCTGACATGAAGTTACTTCTTTTTTAGATCAATACTTAGAGCAACCCAGATCCATTTAATACATGCCAGATAAACAGGACTCAGAGAAGTGAATTCAAAAGTAAAAAAAATATAAAAATAGAATACAAGGTGAGAACACCCACTTCCTACATCAAGCTAAAAACGAAAGCATTAGGACGATTAAGACTCTTCTTATTACACATCCAAGAACACGAGGCTAAGAGAAACAGAAAATACAACATATACACATCGAAGAACATGAGGCTAATCGAAAGTACACATATACACATAATTGAAATGGTGTTACTTACCAAAGCTCGTTTACAGGTTCGGTGCAGCTCCTCTTTTAACTTGTCACGCTCCTTGAAGATGTCCCCAATATCCCATGTTTGGTCTTCATTGCTCCTCTGCATGATCACACTCGTGGTTTTAAACTCTCAATATGGCAAGAAAAATATACTACTAGTAATACTCATGCATCTTGTGGTCAACATTAAAGCACTCTTCTGCCATGTTAGAGCATCTCCAACATAATCGCAACGCGCGGCGCTTTCAAAAAGCATTTACAGTGCTGAGATCGAGAAGTAGAGATGGAGAGTAGAGACTAGAGAGTAGAGGATAGTTCTCAGCATTGATAGATAAAAAAATAGATAATTCAACTA
>NW_025233028.1:0-8675 GCF_018294505.1 Triticum aestivum | reverse complement strand
AGAAGAAGAAGAAGAAGAAGAAGAAGAAGAAGAAGAAGAAGAAGAAGAAGAAGAAGAAGAAGAAGAAGAAGAAGAAGAAGAAGAAGAAGAAGAAGAAGAAGAAGAAGAAGAAGAAGAAGAAGAAGAAGAAGAAGAAGAAGAAGAAGAAGAAGAAGAAGAAGAAGAAGAAGAAGAAGAAGAAGAAGAAGAAGAAGAAGAAGAAGAAGAAGAAGAAGAAGAAGTAGAAGAAGTGATGTAGGGTGGAACCCTATAGCGTCTATCTTTCACGTTTGGAGTGGATCCTACGGAGAAATCACGAAGAACACGCGGAAGCACAAGGGGAAACACGGGGAAAACGAGAGAGAATCACTCAACCGACAAGGAATCGATCACACAAGTGCTAGATCACCACACGCATATGAGATCCACAAGATACAAAGTCAACTAAGGTAAGGATACAAAGGAACCGTTCATCTCCAAAAGGAGGCCTTGATGTTCTTCCCTAAAGAGGGGTCTTGAATCCTCTTGGGGATCTTCTCCGGAGAGGTCGTGATCTCCGAGGAGAAGTATCCAAGTGGATGAGCAAAGGCTCTCACACAAAATGAGCTAATCCAATGCTAATCCTAACTAGGAGGAGGTGGAGGAGTATATATAGTCGTAGTACAAGTTGGGGATGAAGTGAAGGGGTACATGGGCCGGTGGCCCGTTACACTACGCGCAGGGGTGGCCGGATGTCCGGGCGACAGGCCGGATGTCCGGGGCTTCGGGACGGGCCGGATGTCCGGGCTGGGAGGCCGGATGTCCGGGCTGGCCTGGGTCTTCCAGATGCGTTCGGTGATGGAGGGGCCGGATTTCCAGGCGAGGGGGCCGGATGTCCGGGGCTTCAGGAAGAGCCGGATGTCCGGGCTGCGCTGGTCCTTTTCGGTGTTCTCTGGATAGCCGATGCCGGATTTCCGGGGCAAGGGCCGGATGTCCGGGCTGGGCCGGATGTCCGGCCGCTGTAGCAGCTGGCTCTTCTTCCTTCTCCTTCCTTCGCTTCCGCGCACGCTTGGCCTTGGTCCTTGGGCTCTCCATGGTCTCCTCGGGTGTACCTGAGTATGCACAAGGTCCGCGCTTGAAGTAGCATCCATGTCTTACATGCGGAAAGGGAAGATTCGGAAAGGAGCGAATTCATCTTAGGTCCAATGGCGTAGGCTCGAGTGTACATGGGGATGATCGTCGGATGCTCCGCATCAAATCCCCCCCCTTGGGAAAGATCCGACCTCGAATCGTGATCCTCATCACCATGGAAATGGTTGTCATGGACGGACTTGTAGTCGGACGTAGATGAAGGCATTGCGCAATCCAAGTACTCCAAGGTGTCTCCGGAGTGATAGACATGCAAAAAGAGCAAACACAAGCGACACTCGGAAATACAATGGTTAGCGCACACAAAGTGTCCATCATGTAAGAATGAGTCCGTGCGGCAAGATAGTTCGTGGCAAGACACAAGATGCTTATCCAAAAGATGTAGAATGAGATGTAAAGCATTCTTGGGAGCAAATGCAATCATTGTGCACACAAATGTGTTGTAAATATGATCAATGCAACCACGGTGCAAAATGATGTCATAGTGAGACGGTTCATCAATAGCATGAATATGGCAATGGATGCTCAATATGTGTAAGCTATCATGCAATTGATGGTGGACAATATGATCATGATGTATGAATATGCCATCAAGGAAGATCACAACAAATTTGCTAAGGAAGTGAACAAGCTCATATATCATGGATGACATGGGAATACAAGATGCAACAAGGCAATCATAATGTGAGTCAATCCATGCATAAGGTGCAAACTTGTGGTGAGTATGATATGTCCATCGAGCATGACATGTATGAGCACAATCAACAAATATGGAGGTGTTGGTATACCAATGCTCGATGTTGTGGCAAGAGTGGAAGACCGAAGGTGCATCCAATAAGTGCGAGCACTCCTCAATGTGAAGGTTCATGTAGCCAATCTCCAATGTCGCTCCTCCGTTCACGAAATGTATCATGTAGACAACAAGGAAACAACAATGAAAGAGTGACCCATCCAATATGCATATTTAAGGATGGCTCAAAGAGAAGGAGTTCACCTTTATGAGAATGTCGAAAATGTTGGTGTCGCACATCGTGTATGCCTTCACATAACCAATATGTCGCATAACGGCACCGCCTTATGAATCCTCCAAAATGAAAGAACATGACAAACACTCGGAAAAACAAATGAGGTTAGCGGAAATGCAAAACCTATCATTCGAGTGGTAAGATATCCAACAAGTGTATTCATCATGCTCATCATAAGAAAGTACAAGGGAGTTTGGCATGGTATGTAAGCATATGATGCGATAACAACCAAATACAAGAGGCTCAATCAAACAAGCATGCATCACAAGTATAGTGTCCAAGTCTCCAAGATCAATAAGCATAGCAAGTTGGCACTCAATACAAGGTGATATGAGAGATGCAACTAATGGAGACAAGAGACAATGATCATGACAAATCAAGTGAGAGGCATCAACATATATGTCATCAACCCAAGAAAGCGAGTAAGAGTGGAACATGGGTGATGCAACCAAGCAAGCAATCATAGCAATCAAGTCAAGCAAGCTAGTAGTGCGAAGATGCAACATACTAGGCGGAATCATGGCAAGCATGTCATTGGTGCTAATAGTGTGCAAGAATAATTCACATGACATATCACAAGCATGAAAGCAAGATATGAGAAAAATATCATCAATGTATTGGTGAGAAGCCATATGTAAATAGCAATGGGTCATCATGACTCTCCGAACACAACAAGTATCAATAGCATGGGGCACATGATAAACATGGCAATAGCACCAAGGATCTCCACCAAGCATGCAAATACACATAGAAGTAGCATAATGGTGAATCATGGGTATATTCAAGCAAGGGTCACAATTGCATGGCAAAGGCATAGGAGCAAGCATAACATGCAAAGTGAACACGGTAAAATGAGCATAAGGTGACAAGTGGTAAATGGCCCATAGCCGTGTGAGCGCCAAGTAGAAGAGATGCGCGTAGTCCTTGCGCGAAGGGAATGGTGGTAAGGATAGTCCACGGGATCCCAAAGCATCGTTGCTCTCAAGAGCTCGTTTCGTCAACTCTTGGGATTGAGAGGTTGACGAGTATACATGAGTACCTACACAAAACAAAGACAAAGAGAAAATTGTGTGTGCATGGTATATGTACACATCATCCATCATGATGCGCACATGCACGTGTCGGTTAGCACTAAATAGCCAATGCTCAAATAAATGAGATGCGTGATATAGAAACATGTCATCCATCATGAGAGGTTTGTTATTATGTATGGCATAATGGAGACTCAAAGGATGTAATGCATCATGAGAAATATCTAGAGCATTGTTATTCATGGAATGCATATGGTGCAAGCAATTATGTGAAATATGCAAAGTATGGAATGCATCAAAATCTCCTAATATGTATGAGGAAACTATGGGGGTCTCCTCATGAGCATTAATGGAAACATCACATGGAGAATATTGACAACATCCAAAACAATGCATATTTGGAACAATGTGATCATGTAGATGAATTGCACAAATCATGTAAAGGAAGCATGGCCATATCATCACAAGAAAAACAAAAGCCAATGACCATCATCTCGTCATCTATGCCATAAGTGCAAATGGGATTTATTTTAATGGGGCATGCATAGTTACTATGTTGAGATTGTAATGATGCAATATGGGAGATCTCACTCATAGCATATGACAAGTTCAATGGGTTGTCAAACATGATGTGACCAAAAGAATTTTCACATGATATCCTATGAAGCATAGCATCACAACTAGGCAACTCAACATGCTCATCATCATATTCATCATAAATAGGTAAGTCAAGGCATGAAGGAGTTTCACTAGCATGAAGCATGGCAATAGGTGTGTCAACATCATGGTAGCAATCATTGTCAAGGGTGTCCACTAGTGGGACAAGAGAAGTACCATCACCTATGTTACCTTTGGAGTGTCGTTCATGTGTTGTAGGTGAGGTGTTGGAGATCCACTCGTTGTCATCTTCATCTTGATGGAACCATGTGGGGGTGTATCATCGTCCACCATGGCCATCATTTTGTCCATTGGAGGGATGGACTCATCGAGGATAGGTACGTCGTCATGTAGGAGACCTAGCACCAAAGAAGAAAACACACTAGGAGTAGAGGTTAAGTCGTTAGAAATCATGGTGGCCTCACATGCCGTGTCAACTGCCTCACTCACTAAGTGGTGTGGCTCACTCACTCCCTCAAGGATGCACTCACTCATATTGTTGGTGGAGTCACTCAAATGGCGCTCAACCTCACATAGGATGTGTGGCATGCTCTCATGTGTGGGGCTAGTGGTGGTCACACTCATCCTCTCAAAGGAAATGCTCTCAATGTCATGTATGGTGGAGTCACTCATCTCACTCATGTGGTGGTGGCTCTCCTCACATGACAAATGGGTCATCTCATGATATGTGGGTGTCAGAGGGATGTTGGTGCAAATGTCTCCATGCTCAACTACTATCGTCGCCTTGGTTGAAGGGATAGTCCCATGCTCAACCTTCTTGTCACCGTCTTGTTTTTGGAGGTCCGTATGATGTGGCACCTCGTAGCTCGTCTCCATGACCGAAGGGAGTTTCCCATGCTCGGCCATCTTCCTTGGGGGGCTTCTGAAGATGGAAGTGTCACCCTCTCTCATAGGTAGTCGCCTTGGACTTGATGAAGTCGATGTAGGCGTACTCGTGGGAAGTAGGCGAAGATGCCGTACGTCCAAAGGCGAAGATGCCTTGAGAACACTTGGCAAAGATGCCGAAGTGGTTGATGTAGCCGTAGCGCCGTCTTGGTGGTGGTCGTCTCGCGGTCTTCTTTTGTGCTCTTGAAGCTTGGACTTGGCGTGAAGTAGGTCTTGTTGGGAATTGTGCATTTGCGCTTGTGGAGCATCTTCATGATGATGATGTCGTTGTCGTGCTTGAGCTCGTAGTAGATGTCGTTCGTCGTCGTCGTGCACATGTTGCTTGGAGGTGACTCGGCCTTCATGACGATGTGGATCATGAACATGATGATGATCGCCATGTAGATGTGGACGACTTGCGCTTGCATCTTTTTCGCGCTCCGAAGACTTGTGGCTTGACTGTCGTCGTCTTGAGGATGATGAAGTGGAAGAAGACTTGATCAAGGCCCGAATCTCTTCCATCCTCGCATCTTGCTCCTCCTTTTGTGCGGCAAGCTTGTTGTCGATGTAGTCCCTTTTCCTTGCTTCGGAGTGGAAAATGTCGATGGAGATGTTCTCAATGCGCTTTTGCAATCTTGATTGTGCGCCTTTCATTTGTCGTTGTAGATCGAAGATAGACGCTTTGGAGATGTAGTTGTTCACGCCGTCGTTGTTGTCGTAGACCGGAGAGGAAATGCCTTGCCTATCCATCACGAGACTCGAGCAAATATGAGTGGGAGAAAGAGAAGAACTTATACCAATGTACCTTTGACCAAAGTTGAAGATGAATCAAGTTCACTCAAATGCGGACAATGAAATAGCACTATTGGTACCAATCCTTGTCGGTTCTCACACCTACACAAGTAAAGCTTATAGTGGGGCTCGGTGAGGATAGTGGCACAAAAATTTGATGCAAAATGTTAGCAAGAGTCAATAATGTTGAAAGAGATTCACAAATTCGCTAGCGAAACAAGTAGACCAATAGCTAAGAATAGCACACGGAAACACACACACGGATAGATAAATGGGGTCGTGCAACCAAGGAATGAGCTCAAAATGTGGAATCCACCAAAACGCTCGTGTTGCACAACTCAGGAGAGACACTAGCACGATTGCTCAATAGGCGGATACGACACTTGTGCACAACCTACAATATGCAAAATGGATATTCTTCTATCCCAAGTATGCTATGTACGTATGGTTCCCGGTGTTTCTCTCAAGCATGATATCATATGATGTAGATTTTGGTATGATGCTATGGCACTTGCTCACGAGCTCTTTGCTCTCTTTTTCTTTTGCTTAAAAGCTTTATTTCTTTTTTTTCTATGGCCACTTTGCACAATGCACAAACCAAGATAGCAATTGTGTATATGCGGGAACAAACTTGAGGCACGATGGATGATATGATACCAAGATGATATGGTATGTATGCAATGGATGGTGGATCACTAATGTGCACAAGTAACGTTGCTGGAAATACTCAAATGGCTAGTCTCGATAGGCAAGTAACGCAAAAGTAAGGCTAGGGGTTAACAATGCAATGGCAAGGGGAATATACAATGGAGGGATACCACGATACCAAGATGATATGGAGGTTACCGTCCGGCGATGATGAGTAGCGGTGATCTTGATGTAGAAACCAAGATGATGGAGACTCGTCCCTAAGTAGCCGAAACACCTTAGGAAACGGAAAAACCGCAAACTCAAAATCTCAAACGTCAAATGTCAAAATGGTTGTAGCGGAGAGCGGTGGTGGTTTGCACTTGGCAATGCGGAAGTGGAATGAATGGGCTATACACGTGTCAAAGTTGAAGTTGCCGTCCCTAAGTAGCCGAAATACCTTAGGAGACACAAGCCACAACTCGAAAAAGCTCAATCAACAATTGGGTTAAGTTGGGTTGTCGGAAGTGTATGGTGGGCAAGATTATGTGGAAGTGGTGGTGGTGGTTGATGAAGAAGCAACCGTCCCTAAGTAGCCGAAACACCTTAGGAGACTCGAATCACTACTCAAACAACCTCAAATGCAATGGGGTACAAAATGGGTTAGGTTGCGGAAGTCGGTGGTGGTAATGCGGATGATATGGTGGAGGGCCTAGGCAAACTTGCCAAATTTCAGAAAATATGATGGAGTCAAATGATGTTGGTGGTATTTTTGTGGGATGGGGGATGTCAAGAGCTTCAAAACGAGCTAAAGAACGTCAAAATCGGACTCCGGATGAATTAGTTATGGCCGAAACGGTGAAACGGAAAAAACTGAAATGACAGGGGCCAGACATCTGGGGCTCGGGCCGGATTTCCGGGACCTGATGTCCAGAACCACGCGCGAAAATGCGCTCCAGGAGCCGGATGTCTGGCTTGGGGCCCGGATGTCCGGCCAGATGGCCCGGATGTCCGACCTGAGGCCCGGATGTCCGGCCCGACCATTCCAAATCGGGATTTGGACTTCGAAACTCGATTTGGGGGCGGAAATGGATGATTTCAAGAGCAAAATTTGATGGATTTTGTGGAGGAAAGATGGGGAAACTTGGGGAGATGCTAGATCCACTTGAAACCAAGCAAATCCATGGATCAAAATCAACAAAACATCATCAAACCAACAAATCACAAAAAAATTTGGGGGCTATTTTTGGTGGGGATTTTCGGATTTAGGACGAAATCAACAAAATCAAGCTAGAAAAAGAGGGGTAGGGGCTCCAAAAACGTGATCAACGTGGCTCATGATACCATAATGATGTAGGGTGGAACCCTATAGCATCGATCTTTCACGTTTGGAGTGGATCCTACGGAGAAATCACGAAGAACACGCGGAAGCACAAGGGGAAACACGGGGAAAACGAGAGAGAATCACTCAACCGACAAGGAATCGATCACACAAGTGCTAGATCACCACACACATATGAGATCCACAAGATACAAAGTCAACTAAGGTAAGGATACAAAGGAACCGTTCATCTCCAAAAGGAGGCCTTGATGTTCTTCCCTAAAGAGGGGTCTTGAATCCGCTTGGGATCTTCTCCGGAGAGGTCGTGATCTCCGAGGAGAAGTATCCAAGTGGATGAGCAAAGGCTCTCACACAAAATGAGCTAATCCAATGCTAATCCTAACTAGGAGGAGGTGGAGGAGTATATATAGTCGTAGTACAAGTTGGGGATGAAGTGAAGGGGTACATGGGCCGGTGGCCCGTTACACTACGCGCAGGGGTGGCCGGATGTCCAGGCGACAGGCCGGATGTCCGGGGCTTCGGGACGGGCCGGATGTCCGGGCTGGGAGGCCGGATTTCCGGGCTGGCCTGGGTCTTCCAGATGCGTTCATTGATGGAGGGGCCGGATTTCCGGGCGAGGGGGCCGGATGTCCGGGGCTTCAGGAAGAGCCGGATGTCCGGGGCATGGTGCCGGATGTCCGGGCTGCACTGGTCCTTTTCGGTGTTCTCTGGATAGCCGATGCCGGATTTCCGGGGCAAGGGCCGGATGTCCGGGCTGGGCCGGATGTCCGGCCGCTGTAGCAGCTGGCTCTTCTTCCTTCTCCTTCCTTCGCTTCCGCGCACGCTTGGCCTTGGTCCTTGGATTCTCCATGGTCTCCTCGGGTGTACCTGAGTATGCACAAGGTCCGCACTTGAAGTAGCATCCATGTCTTACATGCGGAAAGGGAAGATTCGAAAAGGAGCGAATTCACCTTAGGTCCAATGGCGTAGGCTCGAGTGTACATGGGGATGATCGTTGGATGCTCCGCATCAAGAAGAAGAAGAAGAAGCAGAAGAAGAAGCAGAAGAAGAAGAAGAAGAAGAAGCAGGAGAAGAAGAAGAAGGAGCAGAAGAAGAAGCAGAAGAAGAAGAAGAAGGAGCAGAAGAAGAAGCAGCAGATGAAGGAGCAGAAGAAGAAGAACAAGAAGAAGGAGAAGAAGGAGAACGAGAAGAAGAAGAAGCAGAAGAAGA
>NW_025233027.1:0-8676 GCF_018294505.1 Triticum aestivum | reverse complement strand
TAGAAATTAAGCATATCTGAAGTTGGATTGCACTGCCTTTCACCACAACTTCTTTGTGTTCAATTTTTTAAACTGCTACCTTGTAAATGGATATTAAACTTTGGTAGTAATTCCTTGCAATTTTATTTTCTGCCCAGCTACAAGACTGGTTGGATCTATCACTTAATCCTGCTGTTGTGCCATCTTCTCTTCTCATACTTTCAAGGTAAATTTGGCTATTGGCTAGAATAGCTCTGTTTTGGCTTGCGTGCTTACCCATCTTTGCTAATGCTGTCAGAGCTTTTACCCTGGCTGGGAGAACGAAACCCGTGGATGCTGTTGTAGCAACAGCGTCTTCTTTGCCAGATGAAGTTATGGATACAATTGGGACAGTATTGCCATCTGAAGATTCAGTTTCTGAGAGGAGGAGAAAACCGAAATTCCTTGAGATGCAGGAAGAACTTATCAAGGTGTGTAACACGATTGTGTTGTTTTTTTATATATAGGTTATCCATACTAAAAATTTGCATACTACTGTACATCATTTGTCAGTGCAACCATAATACTTGGCACAAGTACGAAACCTACACAGGCAGTACGTGTGAGAAGCTAACACATGAATGCTCTCTTTGAACCCGTGCTTCATATTTTGTTTTTAGCGGGCGGGCATGGACTGGCTCTTTATTTTATTAGTTTGTTTATCTCTTGTTAATTCAGAAACTCATTTATCTGATTTACTTTTTTTTCTGACACCCCATGGTAACATATGTGCCCTGCATTGCCTCAGAATTTGTAATGTGTCTAATATCCTGTCATGCCCTTCTCATAATTAAACCTCAAGTGTCTTGCCTATTCATGTCTTCCTTGTATGCAATATATGTATTAAGAAGCTATACATGGTTTATGCTATTCCATGGTAAAGCTAGAATATGTCTAGTGGAAAGGGCATATAACTAAAATGTCATGATGGCAGTAAATTTTTATCTGAACTCTTGATATGCCTTTATTTGTTACTTAAGGCCATGTAGTGTCAACTGTCAACATATCATATGAACAACTTCTAGATGCACACCTTATGAGAAAATGCGTGTCCAGTTCTATTGGGCTGAGACTTGTCTGAAAGCAGTTGGAGTTTGGCTCTGCTGGAAAAGATGTTATGGAGCTGTAGGGGCATTTGGCAAACTAGCAGTAAGAGCTGTGGCTGTGTGTGAGAATGTCTAGATGAACCTAAGGTTTTGAGAGCCGTTTATATGCTGATCTAATGTTGGTTGCGTAAGATTGTGATGATTCAAGTTCTACTGATTTAAAGAGAATCACTTAATTTCTGCTGATTAGTCTATAATTATGCTGTTGCCTTGGCGCAGCGGTAAAGCTGTTACCTTGTGACCATGACGTCACGGGTTCGAGTCCTGGAAACAGCCTCTTGCAGAAATGTAGGGAAAGGTTGCGTACTATAGACCCAAGTGGTCGGACCCTTCCCCGGACCCTGCGCAAGCGGCATTGCTGCTAACACTCAGCTATTACCTGTTTATTTTAACTTAGCGTAATGCTGCTACTGAACATGTAATCAGTTATTTTAATGCTTTCAATGAAACTATTCAGGAGGAGAGAAGAAGAAAGAGAAAGAAGAGAAGGCGAAACAAAAGAAGGAAGAAAAGGCAATTCTCACAGAACAGGAGGCCGCTGAAGAAGATTTGGCTTTAAAGGAAATGATTGGGCCTACTGCTAGGGAAGAAGAAGAAATGATAGAAGCAAAACAACATGACCAACAGCAGCTCTGTAATGTCAGTCGGGCATTGGCTGTGCTGGCATCTGCATCGGTATGATCCTGGTCCATCTGTATTTTCTGTCAGTACGTCGCGGACTCTTTAGTGATAGTGCCATTATTACTTACATTGCAGTCTGTTAGCAAGGAGCGTCAAGAGTTCCCGAGCCTTGTCAACAAGGAGGTACGATGTGAATTTTTTAAGTGGGGTCAGAGGGACAATTACCATACAACATTTTTTTGTTTGTTGCATGTATGAACTGTTTCACTCTGGAGTCTGAGTAGTACTTAATTGTTGAGGGATGCAGATAAAACTACACAACTGCATGCTTGAAAGAGAAGACACAGAGGGGGCAGAAGAAACTAAGAAGGCATATATGGCTGCTAGAGGAGTCAGACGACACCACCGAGGTTGCTTCAGAGGAAAAAGTCTCGTCAGCGCTGATTGACAAGGTATGCATTTCTTCCATGCATGAAAAGTCAAAGCTCGTAACACTCTGGTTCTAGTGCACTATATATTTGCTATGTTTTGCTGTTTAAGGTAATCACTTTTTCCCTGAATTCGTCAGCTACTGATGACTAGTTTGAGTACTTGGGCACAATTTTGTCAGATAATGATTTACTTCTTTTCCTTTGTTCTTAGGCTATGGTAACATCTTAAGTAGTTTCCCAACATTTGCAGAAATAAGCATTGTTTGATTGCTTGCTGTTGGCAAGTTATGTGATACAAGGTAACCGTTACCCATGGGTTTCTTCTTAGGGTATGGTAACATCTTAAATATCTTTCACAACATTTGTAGAAATAAGTATTGTTTGATTGCCTGCTGTTGGCAAGTTATGTGATACAAGGTAATTGTTACCCATGGGTTTCTACTTTGTAGCGAGTATATATGGGTTAATTGTCCTTGTATTCGGCCTTAAACCAGTTTTTCCGGTAACCCGGTGACAGTACGTGGTACCAGTTTTTGGCCTAGTAGTCTACTAGACCTAATTTGGTTTCATTCTGTTGTTAGTTGGAGATACTAAACAGAACAAACGGATTTCTTCATCATCTACCTTATCCTAAATTAGACAGTATGAATGGATCTCTTCATCATAAACTGCATCCTGAGTTAGTCATCGTAAACTGCATCCTGCATATACTGTTGACACCTGCTTGATTGCATTTCCACCTTTATGTTATGTGTTCATTTGGAACAAAATGCTGCACTAGCATCGACAGAGTTATACTACAAGGGTACTGTGTTAGTTTACATTGAAGTATACGATTGAGAGTTGCTCACAAGTTAGCTCTAGGCACTTATGCTCGGTCGCTGGCACAAGCTCCTCCTTGTGTTCTTTATGTCAAAATGATTGTGACAATTCTTTCTTAATGCAGCAAATTCTCTCCCTAGCCTAAAAAAAGAACGATTGAAGTATAGCATGTCAGCATTAGAAGTATAAGGGTCTGGGTTGCTCTTGTTCACAAAGTTACACCGTGTGGCTTTATCACTGATCTCTATGCCTACATTAGCCATCCCCCAAGTCTGTTAATTGGAGAGATATCTTTGGTGGAGCTACCATTGATGTTGGTCATCTATAATTGCTATTGAATAATTTATGGGTTAGTTGTTGACATATATTTTTGCTCTGTTTTAGCCTTTTAGGTTGATGCTATGCTTCTGGAATTAGAAAAGGAGATTGATGATGTGGATGCACAAATTGGAAACGGCTGGCAACTGCTTTGATAGGTACGTCAATTGCACGTGTATCAAAGTCGTTTCATATTGCTTGGCTGTCAGCTAGTGCATTGTGCTGCTGGTGAATTTCCTCTAGGAGTTGGACCTCCATTAGGGTTTGTTTAGGTAGGGAGGGCTAAGACCTAATCCGATCAAACCAGAAGCGATTGTTTTGGTAGTACTGAGTTTCCTGTCGATCTGTAGGAATTGAGCAGTATCAGTGATCAATGTGTACCACCTACCTCTAAGTGGTAGTTTAGTTGTCCATTGCCATTCTTTGATATCTGTTCTTGTGGTTTATACGCTGCGCTGGTGCCGATACGTCGACAGTTATCGCCCCTACCCTAATTCAGGGATTTACGTTTTCTCAGAAAAACGCTGATTTGGCAATATACAACTAACTACTTTTAAGCAATAACTAATAGAGGCAGATGTAGAATAATGGATGCTACTTCTCTCAGTAACTACCCCGTTAGTGTGACTGATAACAGAGACAAGTAGAAAACTGTTTCTACTCCCCACTGTCGCTAATAGGTGGCTGTCCCTGAGGGTGTGAGAGGGGTGCGGCAGGAGAGGGCCTGTGCGGGGAAGGTTAACTTGCCCTTAAGTATCATGGCAACATTATTTTATTTTATTTTTGCGGAAGTATCGGTGCAACATTTATCTACCATGTTCGCACCAATGATTTTAACTCAGATATATTATTGCTGACACAGACATTTATAGTCTGTGTGGTAAGCAGAGTTGTAGCATTGGTGAGCTAATTAATATGGCTCAACTTCTGGAAGATGTGTGAGAAATATTCCTATCTCAGATTCATTCTACAATTTTATTAATCGGATACCCCATGAGTTCCCTCATGCTTGCTTATGTGACATGATAAAGGAAGATCGATATCCAATGCAGTATATAGTATTCTTTTATAGACCAAAATGTTTGGCTGTAGTTGGAGCATGTTTCGTCAACATGCTGATATCGTTTGTACAATGTATTTTGATCTTTTTTTGCATCATCCTTTATTGCTTGAATTATAAACCATGTACTTCACTGGGTTTCCATACATTTTTGTATGCTTGCTGCGATGAATCACAAGGACGGTATCTGAGTATGGTTGCTCTTGAAAAGGCCTCCTTCCTTGATTAACATCCTAAATTGATCATATATTCTGAGCAAGCATGCAAAAATCTGAATTGAACATGGATCCACAATGACCTTTCACGTGCATCCTTTCCTGCTTGAAGTGTAAACCATGTAACTTTGCTTTGTTCATGGGTTGCATAATATGACTACTTTTCTTACCTTTGTCGGTATCTGAGTAAGGTTAGCTCTTGAAAAAGGCCCCCTTCCGTGATCATATATTCTGAGCAAACATCCTTCCATGGTATCTGAGCAAGTTGGGTCTTGGAAAAGGCCAACTTCCTTGATCATTAATCCTAAACTGATCGTACACTCCGAGCAAACATATTCAAATCTGAATCCTGTGAGTGCTAGGAAGTTTTTATTTTTGTCCTAGCAACAGAATATATAGTAGTAACTCAAGATTGACTTTGGCAGGTTGGTGCACTACTGTTTATCATTTTGTCGAAAGTTGTGGCCTGTTATTAAATGTTAGTGGTTTCCTTGATGGTCTTCCTATATTATTTTTCACTTGTGGTGCAATGAAGCTGCTACAAGTGTAGTAGCTATAGAGGCACAGAGTTTCTTTTAATTATATATACCCTTGTTTCAAGTAGTGCAACTGAGCTGCTAAAGCCGAAAAGTATTAGCAATGAGTTTGATCTTTCTTCAATGCTTGCTGTTGTGATCCTGAAGTCCGTGCTGCTTCATGTTGCAGGAGAACATACCCCTGGAGGAGCCATTTGAGAACCTGAGATGCAGCCACCGAACAGATGCACCAGCACCTCTAATCTTGGGCCCAAGCAAGCTCAAAGAGATGGTGGTAATGCTCCTAGTCTACATTTTATATCCTCTCTCTCTCTGCTGCTTCCTGTTAACTGCATTGGGGTTTCTCTTTCTTTGTTTTTCATGTGTGGGTTGCAGGAGAGCAACCAAACTAGCTAGGGTGGCCTGATGAGGTCCTGTATGAGGCTTTGCTTGTGATTCATATCATATTAGGTCTTGTATGATGATGCGTGTGTGGTTGATGCTCACGTACTAGCTAAGGTGGTTGTTTTGCCACCGGTGTTTCAGTTTGTACCTCATTTAGCTCACTGTTATTACTTATTAGTACCTAAAACTGCTGCTGGATAGGCATTCATTGCTTGCTTAGTGTTCCCGTTGTTGGTGGAATTAACTGGATGCACAAAATATTTCAACAACATATGCCAAAAGGTGCTGCTGCTGCTACCTTGCTGTTATGCAATTGTAGGTAGCAGACATATCCACAGTTGTATAGAGGCTACAGCTGATGAACGTAATTTAGTTGTTGTTGCATATTTATCTTAACTCCAGCAAGCTCATATTTGCTTAAAGGACTAACTGTAAGTAAATTTTTTCAGGTCAGCGTACTCCGATGAGAAGATGCCTCCTGAAGGATTGCTTGAGTTGTGGTTACACTTGTTGAATTTATGTCCTCTTGTTGAACACAGTCTACTACACTGACGAAGTGACGATGGTGAATCAGTTGCTGAAGCTGAGGTGTGGTAAATTACTGTGTCCCCCCATGTCCCAGTATCTTGTTGTAGTATGATAGTTGCAGGTTCTGATGAGTATTACATGTTTCAGGAAGATGGATCATTTCGAGATATGCATCTACACGCCGCCAAGGAGCTGGAGCTGTAGCTGAATATGCATCTGCACGCCAAGCAGCCGGTGAGCAGTGCTTGTTCTGCTAGCAATAACATGGAGTATTATTGTTTCAGTTTTTGCTTCAGCCAGTTGATGGAGTGCATTTGTTAGGGTTTCAGTAATTCAGCACTCTTACTGTTATTCTGTCTTTGTTGCCTGACTAGTACTAACCAACATTTCTTGTTTAAATGGCTTTGATTGATCGCATTGCATGACCGGGTGATATGGTACAATACTCTACTCAATTTGATCCGGGCTACACACGCATTGGATGCCCTCTAGGCTCCATCGTAGCTGCCGCAGTAACCCACCCTATGCGTGTGTAGGCTTTTCAGGAACTCTGCTCGCGCGTGCCCTCTCCTCTCCTATCCTCTCTGTGTAGTGTGTACAGAGGGAGGGATGTGGCTTGCGTGAAGACCACGCTGACCCCTCGGTATCCGTTGGTCCATTAAATTTACCACGGGGCCGCGCGCGGTAAAAAATGAAGCCTCCCCTTTAATTTATTTATTACCCATCTTTCTTTACTGCTGCATGCAGGTGAAAGTGAAACGACGGCTCCTCAGCCCGAGGCGTCTCTCTCTCTCAATGGGCGACCATTATTGCTCCCTCGGCCTCTTCTTCCTCACGCACTTGTTCAGCGACGATGAACAAGAACAGGATGAACGAGCGGCTCAACCGACCCGGCGCAACAAGAGAGACCACAGCGAGCCCGCAAGCCAGTCGCTGATGGGTGGGGCCTCGCCCCCAGCGCGCCTCCTCCCGCCGCAGGACGGGAGGATGAAGCACTCTGACACGTGGGCCAGAACTACCGCCGGTATAAAACCCGGCATCGCCCCTTCCTCTCGCCTTGCCCCTGCTCACAACCCCGACCCCGAGGATCCGCGTTTCGATTGCAGCCATTGTCGGTTGGTTCTCTTCCTCCTCCCCCATTTCCTTGACATTTCTAGGGTTTTGCTCTATTTCCCATTGATTTGGTGAGACGCCATTGCTGCAGATCGACGTCGACCTCGAGCACGAGCACAGGGAGATGGCCGCAGTCGAGCGTGGTCCTCGAGCAGGGCGTGGCGGCCCTGGCCGCGCCCAGGGGCATTAGAGGGGCCCTGCTGCTGCCGTCGTGGTGGCAGCTCCTGTCCCAGTACCAGCACAGCCGCAGCCGCAGGTGATCCCCCCCTCCTCCTCTTCTCAGCTCCTGTCCTAGGTTAGGTTAGATCTGCAGACGCGCTGTTCCTCCTGCCCTGCTTTGATCTGCAACATGACGAATCCATTGATCAACTCTAGGTTTTAGATATGCAGACGCGCTGTTCCTCCTGCCCTGCTTTGATCTGCAGCATGACGAATCCATTGATCAACTCTAGGTTTTAGATCTGCAGCATGACGAATCCATTGATCAACTCTAGGTTTTAGATCTGCAGGCAGCCCTTCCCCTGCTTAGATTAGATTACTCATCTGCTGATGAACCTTTGCCATTTCGCATGCATGCACCTGCTTGTTTCACATGCCCTGTCCTGACATGCCCCATCTAAAAATGCCCTTGCTGATGCTTCTGATCTGTCATCCCATGAGGAATCCGTTTACGATGTTCAGTTTTGTGCAGGATTGTATAGGTTGTTCCTATGCTTAGTTTTAAACATTTTCATGTTTGAGTGCATGCACTGTGCCATTTTCCTATTCTCCCATCTGGAGATGTTCGATCGGTCATACTCTCTTCCATTTAAGATTTATTTGTTAGATGGACTTCATTCCACAACCACTGATCTTCCATATTTATTTGTTACTTACATTTAAATAGAGCAAAACCCTTAAATACATCATGTCACTGCCTATCCTGCCATGATTATTTGTGTACCTAGGATGTTTAAGCAAAATATTGCATGTTAATATTTTTCTTCTGTAATGTATTTACTACTGCTAAAAAAGACGCAAGCATTTGCCTACTCTAAGCTCTGACTCTTGTGTCTGTATTTGCTATTTATTTTTCTGTAAATATAGACATAACCTGCTTCTGTAATGTAGGTGAACGAACAAGCAGCTCCTCCAAACTTACGGTGGACACTGCTGTGGAGAGACAATGATGAGCATTTCAATCATCAACTTGATCAAGGGGACAAGATTTACAATTTCCTCGAGAAGTCACCATTGGTTGACAGAATGGTCTGTGCGATCTCTTTCAGTTTTAAATGTTATTGATGTCCAATGTGTAAGTTGTCACTGTGGATCTATTTTAAGCAGGAGTTAGTCACGTTTGGTGTCTCTGAAGCTCTAGTTGCTGCTGAACCTGCGAGAGTCCTACCTATGCTGAACGGTGTAGTTGACATGATGAACATGATGATGCCCATAAGGCAAAGGTACTTGTAAATACCCATTCTTTTTTATTGCTGCAATGTTTAGAATACTGGAAATTTCTTGGGTACAATCTGATCTATTTTG
>NW_025233026.1:0-8678 GCF_018294505.1 Triticum aestivum | reverse complement strand
TGTGTGTGTGTGTGTGTGTGTGTGTGTGCGTGCGTGTGTGTCTCTCTGTGTGTGTGTGTGTGTGTGTCAGATATTGAGCGAAAACAAACCTAAGGAGAGAAATGGGTATTCACGAAGAGATTGCGCGGGCCTTGAGGTGGGCAGGGGCCGAGTGAGGGTGTCAAAATGTGCGCGTTGATGCATATGTTGCATGCGATCGTGTGAGGGACGGACGAATCGAGAGAGATGGTTGTTGTGTTACGGATGCTCCTCTCTCTCTCCCTCTCTCTCTCACACACACACACACAAGTAAACTAGAAGACCGTTCTCTCATGTATACACAATGTATCGGCATCTGTCTATGTCTCACTCATGCATGATCGTTTGCACATTCACACCTCTCTATGTCTGGATCACACGCACACCATCTCCACATTGCCCTTCCACCACAACATACATATGGACACATACACACGTTCTCTCTCAGTCACACACACAAAATAAGTATTAAAAAAACTAGGGCGCACCTAAAACGTCCAAATCCAAATAAACACAAACTGAAACTAAATTCAAATATATGAAAATATTGCAGCGTCAAGAACTTTCCCAGGAAAAAAAAGTTGAGTAATATTCGAGGATTGTTTTCACACACACAAAAAGGTTCGGTGGATGTCCTTCGAGTGCGACACGGTGACGCACCTTCGATCGACCGCGCGGCCGCGGTTTACGTGCTTGCACGGGATTCCGTATCGTGGCTGTGGTACTAACTTCAAAATAAATAAATAATAAAAGCGCTGCCTAAGTCTAATGTTTATGTGTACTAGTACGATTTTCTTTTAAGTTTGACCAACCTCATATAAAACTAAAGTAAGCTCCCATACGCGCACTCATCAATATGCCGCCGCCGCTGTTGCGCATGCCGGCGCCCGCCTGCTCCGGCCAACAATTTCTCGCCCATCACCGCCATGTCGCCGCCATCCCTGTGCCATGAAGCCGAAGGCTCGCCCACTCACGTCGTCTGCAGTCCCTCCTCGCCATGCCGCCGCGCTGCCAAGCACGCGAGCAGCTGGTGGAGCCGCGTCTATGCACGCAGCGTACGAAGAGGAGGACGAGCGCGTGCTCCAGCACGCCGACGAGGAGGAACTATCGTGTCATTGTCATCTCCGCCCGCGCGGAGGAGGCGCGCATGGTGGCTGTCGCGGCAGAAGCCGGTCGCGCGCGCGTCGAGCCCGCAAACCGGGTGCGGACGCGGAATCTACCTTCGAGACCTTGAATGCCACGTGGATCCTGCAATCTGAAGGAGCAATTTGGGTCAGTCAACTCATGTGAGCCGTTTGATGCAACACGGATGGCTAGAAGGGCTTCTTCCACCTCTTCTGTCGTCTTCTAACTTCGCTCCGTCGAACTTCTTTCACAAATCGACTGGCCCAAATTATACTACTAGTACGAACGTATTAAGTACAGTGGGAACATGAAGGTACAATCAGTAGTACCAACTTCAAGAAGAACAGTAGTAAGACATAGTACTAGTACTACTGTACCTATTAAACAGTTCAAATAACGAGAAAGAACATAAACATAGTTCTGCTGGGGCCTCAGCACAACACACCCTTAAAAATAAACTAAGCAACTAGTCAGCTTGACACTGCAGTAGAACCAGCATGAGCGACGGCACTGCCACCTACTCGGAGTCCGAGTCCACGTCCTCGGCTTCGTCCTCGTCCCTCTTCCTCTTCCTCTTCGCCGACGCTTCTTTGCTTGAACCGGACACTGGGCTCTGCTTCTTCATCCAACCGATGTAGATATTTAAACAAAGGTAGGCATCCATTGATGCGTACAGGATGTGATCTTCATCTAATGTCTTCGACTCCCATGCATGATGAAACTCGTGATGAGGTTTCTTCAGTTTTGCGTACGAAGGATCAATCATGGCTGCTGCCAGGGTCAGCATTGAAGGTTGAGAGGACGACACCAGGCTTGCCTTCTGGAGATCGAAGGGCTGGCCTACAATGAGACCTATCCGACGCAGGACTTCTTTGTCGTTCATAAAGCCTACAGTAACGAATTTCACTCTTTTGTCCTTGAGGAAGTTCTAAAAATCCTGGCACTCAACGTCGGCATGGCATATGTGGTAGACCAAGCAAAGGTTATGTACGCAAACCTGGATCACGGCGGGCTTCTTCCTCTCTTCGTCCTTTAGATCCTTCTCTCGTCCTAGGACTATGGTGTACTCAACATCTAGCCCAGCGACCCACTCATCCGTTGAATTGTTGAACATGCGTAGGATGAGAGCAAGCCATGCTTTCACCATCGCGGATCCATGGGTGTAGATGACGATGAACTTATCGCTGGTGATGGCTCTAACCTGGTACTTAGCGGCGACCATGGAGATTTGGGAGGCCATGGATTTTGGAGGAGGGTTAGGAGAAGTTGAACTGTTGTACCCCGCAAAAACTGGGAGCGAACTAATGTGAAAGGACGGGACGACTAGGAGCGAACTGTTGTGAGGTAGAAGACGGGGACGAGTAGGGCGTGCGAACGGCATGGGGTTGCTGGCTTGCCCGATGGATAAACGGCTGCAAGCCCCCAAAGAGTTCTCGAGAACTAGGCGGGACCCACTAGATGTCATGTCTACTAGACCCATATCGTAGGCCTGACGGTAATGCTTCTGCCTGTTCGCACGCCATGCCGGCGCGTGGATGTAACTTCACTTAATTCCGTCAACCGTCGTGCCTCCCATGACCTTCGCCTCCCTCGCGCGGTCACGCCCTTTGAGACTTCGACCGGCTAAAAATGAGCAATTTTTTTTGCCTACTCCGCATGCATGATACTCCCTCTGGTCCTTTTTACTCCCGTCAACCGTTTGCAAAGTGTTTGACCAAATATATACTTTTTTAAACACCACCTTACATTAATTAACCAGCCACACCAGTACACTCATTCAATACAATATTCACCACACAAGGCGGTACGTTATTTACAAGAATACCACCTAATCTATTGTCAAAGCTATACTTAGCGATTAGGTGTGCCACCTCATTGGCCGAACGGCTGATCTTTGACAATTGAAGATTATTGATCAACTTCGAGATGCTCAACGCTTTCATCTTTAGGTCACGCATAGCAGAGACGCTACCACAAAAGCGCAATCAGTCTCTAAAATTACAGGATTGTGAAGAGAAATACCTATGTAGAGACCGGCAATGTAAGCCCTAAGCTCCGCTTCTCCACGCTTTGACAGGCATCAATGAAATCCCACGACCAAATTTATACTAAAAATATCAATATCTACAATACTTATTATAATGAGTATAAGAACTACGTTTTATAATGAGTGTAAAAATATTGATTTGACATTGTGAATGTTGATACTCCCTCTGGCTAGGTGAGTAAGTCATCTTAGGCTGTGCACCGTGACCAAGGAGGAGGGGAAAACGAGAGACATTAATGTTTATTTGCTAATTAAATAGTATTGCATGCAATGAACTAACCACTGCATGTCATGTTTGATAGTCTCAGGTCTTTAAAAGCATGCACACTCTCATCTCTTATTGGTTGATATATCAAGAAACAAGAAATGAGGTAGAAGTTAATGCACCGCGCCTACGTGTTTTGGGATTATTTGGTTTTCGTAAGATGACTTACACTCCTAGCTATTAGTGTACCACTACCTCACTTCTAGTTTAAAGGGCTCGACTCGAAAATTTCACCTACTCTTAGCAAGATAGTAGAGGCGGTGGAATAGTTTTTGAAGTCTGCAAAAGTACTCAACTAATGATGTCGTTCTTCACAAAAAAATGTGTTTGCCAATGCATGCATGAACACTAGTTAGTCTAACCCCCCTCTCTTCTTTAATTCTTTGCCACATCAGCATGTTTGCTATTCTCGTGTACCAGCTAAGATACCACCATGATGGCCAGCCTTAATCATCGCATGCAATAATGTAGTGCACCTTGAAATATGAACATGTGTGGGGCGTGTATGTTTTTAATGACTTGAGAATATACCTAGCCCGGCATGAAAGATGACTTATTATGAACCGTTCCCCATACCTGCAGGAAGCCCGTTCGTCTCCAAATCTTTTCCTCTCCATGTGTGGAAACAATATGTCTGCCAAACTCTCCTTCTCCCTCCGGCGGTCCCACCACTCCATCCCGTGAGAACAAATCTGCATGCATGACTCTCCTCCCCCCACGCTCGTCCAATCCGTTGTGACCAGCAATATTTCCACCCCTTTGCTCCCCCATAATTTACTCCAACAAATATGCCCACGTAGCTTTTACTTAACTTCAGGTGCATTGGGTCACTGACATACGGGCCCAGCAGTGTACTGGCCCACATGTCAGTGATGCAACTGGACCTGCAGTTAAGTCAGTGCAGCTCAGTCCATATCTTACGTAGGTGTGCCATTGCTCGCTATAAATACTGCGCCTCCCACGACATCGCTATCTCCTCCCCCTCACCTTCACGTTCATGGCTATCTCCTCCCCCTCCCTCTCACGTCGACCACCATGGCATCTCCCCTCCCAATCCCTAGGAGCCCCTCGTTGCACCGCGCGGACGGTCACGCGTCGCCTTTCCGTTCCTCGCCGCCACTAGTAGAGGAGGACGCGTCGGTGTTCCGTTCCTCGCCGCCACTAGTTGAGGAGGACGCGTCGATGTTCCGCTCCTCGCCGTGACGCGACGCGTCGTCATTCCGTTCCTCGCCGCCACTAGTCGAGGACGACGCGTCAGCTCCCCGCTACGAGGAGAATGCCGCGCCACCCGCCGAGCCCCCCAGCCTTGAGGAGCTTCGGAAAGAAATGGATGTCGCCTTGTGGGAGGCTTTGCCTCCAGCAGAGCGCGCCAAAATAGAGGCGGAGAAGAAGGCCGAGAAAGAGAAGCGCGCACCGCGCAACAAGCTTTCTGGGAGATCTATGTCGCGTCTGAGAGAGTCAAGCAATTGGTTCTTTGGCAGAAGGCTCGTGCGAGGGCCGTGAGGGTGGGGGAGGATGCCCGTGCCAACGCCCTGAGTGCAGTCGGGCCCAAGCGCCTCATCTACGCTTGGCGGTACGTGGACCGGGTGCACGCTTCCAGCCAGGAGGAGTACCTGTTGGCGCCGGATGACCACACCGGTGAGATCGCGCTCGCCCGCCGGCAAGCCGCCAATCATCACCTCGCGAGTTGCGAGGCTGAGGAAGAGGCGTTGTCTCGGCGCGCTGGGAAACGGCCGCGCACCAGGGCACTCGTGGCGCGCCGCAAGCGCTCCTACGAGCGCCGTGGCTTTTAGGAGTATAATTTTTGTTTCGTAAGGCGATCTCATTAGTTTTGGGACGCAAATGATAAATCCCAAAAGTTCAGGAATTTTTAGCATCCTTAATTAAGTATGTAAAAGGGAAAGTTTTAAAACGTTGTGTATTATTACGCATTTTGCAAGTACGTGCATATAGCACAAAATTTACTATATACTATTGGACTACACGTCTCTCTCGATATATGCTTCCAGACTGTGCTACTCCCTCCGTCCGGGTCAATAAGTCATCTTTGATTGTGGACGGTGACCAAGAAGGAGGGAAGACTTGTATACCTAGACGGAGGGAGTACTACTATTACATATGTACGTGCAAATGCACGTTTGAACATTACGATGTGGTTTTTGTAAAAGTGGAAAAACAGCACTAGTCAAGCTTGTGAAAAGATTCAATGCAAAAAAAATGCAAAAATGCTCGTTTGATTGTTTACTTTTAGCTTCCTTCTCTGTGGTTATTTCTCTGTGCACCGTGACCAAGGAGGAGGAGAAAACGAGAAACGTTAATGTTTATTTGCTAATTAATAGTATTGCATGCAATGAACTAACAACTGCATGTCATGTTTGATATCTCAAGTCATTAAAAGCATGCACACTCTTTATCTCTTATTGGTTGATATATCAAGAAACAAGAAACGAGGTAGAAGTTAATGCACCGCACCTAAGTGTTTTCGGATTATTTGGTTTTCGTAAGATGACTTACACACCTAAATGCACCACGCCTAAGTGTTTTGAGTAATATTTTATCAGTTAAATTTTTGGTCAAATTTTAGCACAAATTACAATGGTGAGGAATAAACCAGGACAGAGTAGTAGTTTAGAAGACTAATGATCAACATTTAACTTGATAGTGCGTACTTTTTTAGAAGAACAGGGAGGCTCCTCCCCGGTTCCATTATCAAATGAAACCCAAAGTGTCTTACATCAGCTCACTGAGAGGAGCAATTCAAAGGAAGGACTGCGGTGAAAGCCACTCAAGTTTAACGACAAGCTTACAGAATCAAAAGCAGCAAAGAAACGGGCCATAAGCGCCCACACACACACTACATGTTTTCTAAGTGCACTTGATAATGCGTATGTCCAGGTGAACCTCCTTGGAGTCCCCGTGCACCGAGTCGGCGGGTAAAGGATTGAACGGATGCCATGGGTTTTCCAAGTCCACATTGGCGGGATAGTCCCAGCTCCTCAGATTCCAAGTCTGTCCGATGAGGCCGGTTTCGCCGCCCACGTGACCCGGAGGGGTAGTAACATTGACCTTGCACCCGTACATCTGCCTCGTGTCAGTGTCAGCGTCAGCGGCGACGCCCCTGACGCACGCTACAAAGATGGGGCGGCGGCCTGCGCGGGCCTCTCCGGTGCTCACGATCAAGAGGAAGACGCTGCCGTCCTCCTCTGAGACTAGCAGGTGGCAGTGATCCTCCAGCGACTCCGGCATGGTGAACCGGTAGCACGTCTCGTACTTGATGTTCTCCGCCAAGGGCCAGCAGTGACCGCTGCACGCATCCGTGAGGTGATGCACCATGTCCTCCGCGAGCCACAAAACGACATCGGGCACTCATAGCAGTGGACGAAGGGCTCCTTGGAGGCATCGACCAGGCCGTCCATGAAACGGGAGTGGCTGTAGGGGACGTTGCGCCAGTCTCTATCTCTACAAGTACTTTTTTTATAACAAATCGAATAGTGCTGCGCCGTCCGCTGCACGCCCGGTTGAACACGCCTCCTCGCCTCCATCATCACCAACTGAGTCTTTTATAGGAGTAGGAGTAGAGAAAAAACCGAGTTGGTGATGATGGTGTGCCGTGCAATGCACGGGCATCTTGCTATTTTTTTGTATATAAGTCCAAACACCACGTAGACACGGTCTTTGAGCACGGATCGTAGTCGTTCCACGATCGGGCATCGAAGTTTGTAACTATTTTAGATTAGAATATACTACTCCTCCGGTGCTAGTAGTAGAGCAGAGTCCTGCTCTACTACTCTACTCTAGCAGGCTTGGGCATAGTACTGTAGTAGGTACTATAGGGAGTACCAGTACTATGATCACTCAAGCAAGTTGTCTGGCATCGATATGACCCTACGCTACTGGTATGTGTCTCGTAAGTCAAGCGGCGTGCTGTAGTCATCATCACCTGTGCACTTCCCGCAGCACATATTCGCTTCTCCATCTTTGTCCGCACATAATCTCGTCCAAGCTTCCATCCCCGCTAAGGTGCCTCCCCCCCTCGTCTGAAAGCCAAGCATTAACAACGGCATAACCGAGCAGCGTCCGCCGAAAGAGTGGCTGGAATTCGCTCCCCACAGAGGTAATCAAGCTCATTGTTTTGCGTGTGGACAATCTCAGTACCATGCCGCTCGCCGCGTGCTCGTCGGGGCTGTACTGTTTACTCAAAGCCCTTAGGCCGGAGCTTTTTAAGCCAGTTCCTTGCTTGCTGATGCCGCCTAATCTTCAGAAACGGCGTGTCACGCAGCATACCGATCGTAGGGTGGCGAGCATCAACCCCATTCACTACGATCCGATCCCCGTCAGCCTCAGCTACATTAACGGTATGTACTGGGTCGGCATGAACACGTCTTGGATGGTGCTCGTCGACGGTCGCGGCAGCTGGATCCTTCGATTCACACTGCACTGCTTTGGCATCGCGGCCCAGAATACTCGGAATCTTACAGTAGCCAACATGATACCAAGCTTGATTTGCTCAAGGTTGTAATCTGTCAAGTGCCCACAAGATCTGGGAATTATAAAGGTTTTAGGCTAATTCCATTCTTCAACCGCGGTCTCACCTATCAGACAGGTCACTGCGGTAAGTGGATAAATCTGCACGTCCATCGCAGGATCATACATCCTCCATGGTTCTCTGATGCCATTGAACACAAGGGCTTCATTTACGCTGTCGACTCCTTCTATGGCTGGACGTATTGCTGGCCTACTCGAGTCATCGCTACAAACGGCTGTTATAGCAGTATGTTACTTTCCTATGATATCATGATGGCTTGCTTATATTACTGTCAACATTTACTGAAAAAATATTCATGCTCATAACATGCTGTTCTTAAGATTGACTAAATCAAGAGCCCTTTTTTATTTGACTCCAACTTGATATGATGTTGTAGGCCGCCTGGTGTCCCTACCCTTCCTAATCCTAGAACCTTTCAAAGAAAAGCGGCATGGCAGTTGCAGGTGGTTCCTGGCTCGATCAGATGACGGCGAAAGATTGATGATCGTTCGCACGTACCAGACGTGTTGTTTCGCGGAATACAATCACAGTTACTGCAAGGTCTTTGAGCAGGATCCCAGCTTCTCTGGGCCTTCAGGAATTTTTGACTGGAGGTTGGTAAGTAGCCTTGGCACACGCTCTCTGTTTGTCAGACTGAATTATCCGATTAACCAGGAGATAACCGACGGCAAGGATCA
>NW_025233025.1:0-8678 GCF_018294505.1 Triticum aestivum | reverse complement strand
GACGGCATGACATATTCACAACTACGATGTGCAAACTAAGTAGAAGGATTTTCAAGAAAATAGAAGTAATGCAAGCTAGACACCATATGAAAGATGCAACCAATATTACTCTGCCAAGTTAAAAGTGTCTGTCATAAGTGGCAATTTGAAAAATTAGAAGCAGTACAATGTAGAAATCAATGCAAGATGCAACCACTATCAAACTGCCATGTTAAAAGCGTCCAATCATGAGTTACTGATGCGGGATACACAACAACAGTACTTTGATGTAAGAACATGGTATGATAGATAGATGAAGTGTATTCTAGACACAGAAAGCCATGTCATATGCACATGTATAACGTATAAACTCAGCAGGTGCAATTTAATCAAAATAGAAGAAATACAGGCTAGACAACATATGTAACATGAAACCAATTATCACACTGTCAACTTAGAGCAAGCACCTGCGATGGTGGAGTGCGGGAGATGAACTCATCATGTAGACTTGGGACTTCAACTTCATTAGCAGTAGCAGTGGCAAATCTAGAGAGTCTCAGTTTGCGTCAGTGCGGAGTACCACCAACATCCCCTAACTTACTCTTTTCCTTCCTATTTTCTGATATTGCCTTATGAAGTCCAAACCACAAGAAGATGAATAAAATTAGCTCTGCATAACTGGTTGATGCATGATACAGACGAACACTACTTTGATGTAAGGCAAGCGCGGGATAGGAGGATGGAATATATACAAAAAAAGACAACATTTCATATTCACACGTACGATAGGAGGATGGAATATGTATGAAAAAACAGTAAGCGGAAGGCATTTCAACAAAATTAGAAGAAATGAAAGCTAGGCACCATATGAACATGCAACCAATATCACTCTATCAGGTAAAAAGTGTCTCGTCGTAAGTGCCATTTCAAGAAATTAGAAGCAGTACAAGCTCGAAGACAATGCAAGATGCAACCTACATCATAGTCCCAAGTTAAATGTGTCTTATGGGTAAGTGATCGTTGCAGGTATAAGTTGTAAGCTACGCAGATGCAATTCTACATAATCAGAAGCAATACAAACTAGACATCATACGGAAAACGCAACCACGTATAACAGTTCCAAGTAAGAGCAAGCACTTGTGATGGTGGAGTAGGGGAGGTGTGCTCATCATGTACATGTATGTTCTAGAAACAGGAACACGTGTCATATTCACAGGCATTATGTGTAAAGTAAGCAGATGCAATTCAAGTTAGAAGCAATACAAGCTAGACATCATACGCAACATGCAACCACATATAATAGTGTCAAGTTAGAGCAAGCACCTGTGATGGTGGAGTAGGGGAGATGTGCTCATCATCTACATAGCTACGTTGACTGTCCAGCCTTGTGTTGTCTTGCGAATCTTGTTGGGAGGATGGCGGAGTAGAATCTTTAGAGACCCGCTGTTTGAGTTGCTCTGAAGGACCACCATCATCCACTCCCAGACTAATTTCCTTCAGCTGTAATGATTTTGCGTTGTGAAGTCAAACCTATAAGAAAAAGGAATAAAATTCACTCTTCAGAACTCATTCATGCATGATACTGACGAACACTACTCAGATGAAAGGCAAACACATGGTGCGAGGATGGAATATGTATGAAAAACAGGATGGTTATTCACACCTATGATGTGGTAACTAAGCAGAAGGCATTTCAACAAATTAGAAGCACTTCAAGCTAGACACCATATGAAAGATGCAACCAATATCACTCTGCCAAGTTCAAACTGTATGGCATTTCAACAAATTAGAAGCAGTATATGCTAGAAATCATATGCAAGACACAACCGATATCATAGTGGCGACTTAAAGGTGCCTTATCATAAGTGACTGATTCAGGATATGCAAGAATAGTAGTCTGATGTAGAAACAGGAACACATGTCATATTCACAGGCATTATGTGTAAAGTAAGCAGATGCAATTCAACAAAGTTAGAAGCAATACAAGCTAGACATCATACGCAACATGCAACCACGTATAATAGTGCCAAGTTAGAGCAAGCACCTGTGATGGTGGAGTAGGGGAGATGTGCCCATCATCTACACAGCTACGTTGACTGTCTAGCCTTGTGTTGTCTTGCGAATCTTGTTGGGAGGATGGCGGAGTAGAATCTGTAGAGAACCTCCGTTTGAGTTGCTCAGAAGGACCACCATCATCCAATGCCTTGCCAATTTCCTTCAGCTTTATTGATTTTGCATTGTGAGGTCATACCGACAAGAAAAAGGAGTATCATTCGCTCTTCAGAACTCATTCATGCATGATACTGACGAACACTACTCTGATGAAAGGCAAAGTCATGATACGAGGATGGAATATGTACGGAAAAATGGACGGCTTGACATATTCACACCTATGATGTGGTAACTAAGCAGACGGCACTTCAACAAATTACAAACACTGCAAGACACCATATGGAAGGTGCAATCAATATCACTCTGCCAAGTTAATACTGTCTCGTCATAGGTGGCGTTCATCAAACTAGAAGCAATACGTGCTAGAAATCATATTCAAGATGCAACCAATATCACACTGCCAACTTAAAGGTGTCCCATCATAAGTGACTGATGCAGGATACACAAGAAGAGTAGTTTCATGTAAGAACATGGTGTGATAGATAGATATAGTATGTACCAAAAATAGGAAAGCGTGTCGTATTCACATGTATCATGTGTAAGCTAAGCAGATGCAGTTTACACTAATTAGGAGCAATACGAGCTAGACACCATATGCAACATGCAACCAGATATCACACTGCCAAGTTAGAGCAAGCACCTTGGATGGTGGAGTAGGGGAGCGGAGACTTGGACCATGTAATGCACTATCAGTACAAGGAGAATCGGTACAGATGCTCCATTTACGTTGCTGCAGAGGACCACCATCATCGCCTTCCTTACATTTCCTCTTTAGAACTTATTGATGCATGATACTGACGAACGCTACTTTCATGTAAGGCAGCCGCATGATAGGAGGATGTAATATGTATGAAAAACAGGACGACGTGACATATTGACATGTATGATGTATGAAGTGTAAACTAAGCACAAGGTGCTTGAACTTGTTAGAATCAATGCAAGCTAGAAACCATACGAAAGATGAAACCAATATCACTCTGACAAATTAAAAGGGTGCCCTAACAAATGTATTTGACCAAATTAGAAGCAATACATGGCAACAGGCTAGAAATAATATGCAATATGTAACGAATAAAGGTGACTCATCGTAAGTGATTGATGCAGGATACAAAAGAGAGGTAGTTTCATGTAAGAACAAGGTTAATACATAGATGTAGTGTGTACAAAAAATAGGAAGGCATGTCATATTCACATGTATAGTGTGTAAACTAAACAGATGCAATTTACCCTAATTAGAAGCATTACAAGCTAGACACCGTATGCAACATGCAACCACATATCACACTGTGAAGTTGGAGGAAGCACCTATGATGGTGGTGTAGGGGAAGTGTTGTCTTCAGGTACAGAGCAACGTTCAATATCTTCATTTAGGCTTGCTGTTGCTTGAGAATCATGTGGAGAGGATGAAATTGCATTCTTTATAAGAGTATTGCGTCTCATATTAACCCACGCGCGTGACTGTCTCATCATAAGCGATAGACATAGGATACACAAGAATAGTAGTTTGATGTAAGAACATGGTGTGATAGGCAGATGTAGTATGTACCAAAAACAGGAAGGCATGTCATATTCACATGTATAATGTGTAAGCTAAGGAGATGCTATTTAACAAATTAGGAGCATTGATGAGGGATACACAAGAAAAGTAGTTTGATATGTAAGAACATGGTTAATAGAAAGACGTAGTATGTACCAAAAACAGGAAGGCATGTCATATTCACAGGTATAATGTGTTAACTAAGCAGATGCAATTTACCCTAAATAGAAGCATTACAAGGTAGACACCGTATGCACCATGCAACCACATATCACACTGTCAAGTAAGAGCAAGCACCTCTGATGGTGGTGTGGGGGAATAACGATGATCAACTAGAGAGCTACGTTGACTATCTTCATTTAGCCTTGCTGTTTCTTGAGAATCATGTGGGGAGGATGACACTACACTCTTTAAACGAGTAGGGCGTCTCACAGTAACCCACCCGGGTGACTGTCTCATCATAAGTGATTGACGAGGGATACAAAAGAGCATTAGTTTGATGTACGAACATGGTTAATAGACATATGTAGTATGTATCAAAAATAGGAAGGCATGTCATTATGAAAGGTATAATGTGTAAAGTAAGCAGATGCAATTTAACCAAACTGGAAGTAATACAAGCTAGACACCATATGCAACATGCAACCACATTTGACAGCGCGAAGTTAAAGCAAGCACCTGGGATGGTTGTGTGTGGCAATTGAGATCATCAACTGCAGAGCTACGTTTACTGTCTCCAACAACTGACACTGCACCCATTAGAGCGCTGAAACGCTTAGTGCTTATCTTCGAATTACACTAGAGCAACTTCTGTCTTTTCTTTTCTGCATTCATCAACGCTGCGTCAAAGTCTGAAATACCCATGCATAAAAAAACAATAGTGTGAGTATGGGTGAAGTGTGTGCACAATTAGTACAGTGTAAAGGTAGCAGATAGCAAGTCGGTGAGAAATAAATGACGGGAGACATATGATAGCTCTACAACATGCATGGCACACTCAATTACTATAGGATTCTATGAAAATAACAGTCGACTGAAAGCAAATAGGTTAGTCCATTTTTTCTGCACCTTCCGATGTACAATGAACTGGCAGATCGCCTTCATCTACCTCCAGCTAGTTAGTGTTGACGATCTTCCTCGAAATGCCAGCGACCATCGGCCCAGTATTCTTCCCCTGCCTGCGCCCTCCCCTCGACTTCACCGCACCGCCGTGCTTGGCACCGCCCCCCGGCCAGCCATTCAAGCCCCGCCGACCTCCATATTGGGCGCAAGCAGCTCCTGCACCCCACACCCCTATGGTAGACACCGAAGCACGGCTTCCCCAGGGAAAAGGTGGAGTAGGTGCTCCGCACGCCTAAGCGGGTGCTGCTTCTTTTAATTGCGGTTCGACTGACCTTGCATTGAAATCCAGGCGGGCTACTGACCTCTAGCAAAGGTGAAATAGTAAAAGGGAGGAAACCTTGTGCATTTAGTATCACGAAGAAGATGCAGTAAGAAGCGCTCAACTAGTTTCTTTCATGGGATGAATACGGTGTGAGCGGAGACGTAAGATTCGCAGGAATAAGGGAAGAGGAGTACCTCTTTATGCAGGCAGTGTTGTGTCCTCCTTCTGTTTTTTCGACGATCTTGTTGTTCGCCGGAAACCAGAAGTTGTGGAGGACAGTGCAGCCTTGGACGAACCCATGGCCAAGTTGTTGAGTGTGGTGCGGTGGCCGTCTGTCGGCGGCGGGGAAGCAGATCCGAGGCGGCGAACGATGGCGTAGCGGGAACAACTCCGGTGCGGTGGACGGTTGTGACAGTGGAGGCGCAACAGTGAGGCGCGGGACGACGTGGTCGGAGTGGTTCTGGTACGGCGCACATCGGCGTTGGCGTCGTGGAGGCAGCTCTGCCTCGGCTTCAGCTGCTAAGTCCTTGAGGGCATTGCGGTTGCGGTTGCATTGGACGACAATGTTGGGGTACCGGCTCCGGCGTGATGGAGGAGGGCGGCGGTGGATTGGCCTCTATGGGGTGGAGGACGGAGGAGGCTGGGGTTTCCCTGCTGGTGGAGAGGGCATTTTCGCGCCCATGGAGTATGAATGGGGAAACGGAGGGAGGCGGGGAACTAAGGGGGAACAATGTTTCGGTTTGAGACGCGCTTGTTTGAAATTTGGGGAAAGTTACAAACTTTGCCCCCATCTAAAATTTTGGACATATTGCGGGTTGGGGGTAGGACAGTCATGTCAGGTGTCCCAAATGTGGGCGGGATAGATTTCGGCCGAGTGCATGGGTGTTTAGGCGCTCATGGTGTATGAATGCTTCTCGGAGGTGGTTGAGACTGGCGTCTTGGTGAAGTTACAAACCTACCCCGGTTTAGACCTTTGGACATCGGGCCGATAGGCTACACATGCCATAGTCAGGACAGTAATTTCCTACCACCAAAACATTAGTCTCGCGCGGTTTCGGGTGACCAGAGGCCTATTTGGCACTTCATTCAATATTTGGGAGCAGAAGAATTAACATTTTCGGTTCTCTTGAATTTAACTTTCAGGATTTGTCAAACTTCACAAATCTTTACTCTTGAAAATCCTAAAGCTATGATTATTTTGGAATTGAGGGGTTACATTTTAATATACATTGTACACGAGTATATATTAAAAAATATGCAACTTACCTCAGTTCATGCATGGTTCCAGGTATAATCTCCTTGGTTGCAAAAAAAAAGTTAGATATGCGTATGAATATATATAGCATGTTCAAACTCACAACAAAGATTGATGCCCCCTTTTACATCTGATTTACAAATGCCATTATCTCGGGTTCAAATAGATGAATGCACTTCCTATGAATTTGAATCTTCGAAACCCCCTTTATGTTGAATTCGACATGTATTTCATTTCGTAGCTAGCAATTTGGAATGTATCCATGCAAGTGACAAATGTATAAAGTGCTTCACACTAACAACATGGAGTGCACTAATTAATGTTTATATATGAATTGCAAAAGCATCCATTGCCTGTATTTCAAACCGCTCTCACTCTATGGATCGATAATATGAAATAAACACATGCACATGCTAGAATTCAATAGAGTATGGGTGTCTAATAGACCGATTTTCGTCCATACACAAATTTGCAAAATTCATGATCTCATCCAAATATAATAATGCCATTTATATTTTAATTTAATGCATAGAACCGCCTTTTACACGTAGATGCACTATGCCTCGCCCCATTCTGACAAACGCGTTATATATCTCTCTATCTAACGCATAAGTGCACACACTTTATATGCATCGGCACTTCTCTTTCACACATGCTCACAATCTCTCTCAGGGTGTCGGGGTGTCTCACGCACATGCTCTCTCTGTTTCTCTCTCTCTCTTTGTGATTACTATGTACCACTCTTTTCACTAATCTCAGTTGGAAAACACATGCATATATACACATGCACGGTCTCTACTAGCCCTCTATACGCACATATATGTGCCTACGTGTCTCCCGCACGCACATTATCTTTAGGCCTCTCTCGCACACATTGCCCCCCCGACACACCTCTCTAATAGTAGTTAGCAGATATGATTTCATCATGTCATTCGGTAGGATATCCCTAGCTGTTAGGCTAGATGGTAATACGAGGCAAAGTTTTACCCTAGTTCGGGTCGGACCGTTTCAGTTGAAGAAAGAGCCTACTCCTGGTACTGTATATTAGTGATAGGGGTGTGTACAAAGTACACATGAATACCAGGCATTGTGCATGTGTGTATACTATCGACGAACTAGCCCCCAAGCTTGTATAACATACTAGGGGCCTAGGGTTACAAATCATATATACTCGGCTTATCACCAGTGGGGATAGAGTCCTCCGCGACTCTGGTAGCTTCATGTTGTAGGCCGAGTCCTCCACATGGGTCTCCCTATAACACGTCTCGGTCCAACCTATATGTGGCGCAGGACGGAACCGACCCATGAGTCTTCATGTTGACCCACCACAACTAGAAATGATGTGCCCACCACACCACATACACAATCGGCCACTAAGAAAATAAGCATCTACAATAGTACAACGATATCTTGCTCACAATACATCTCCATATTTTTGTTGATGACACTGACGGACTTTGCATTTGATGCGTGCTTCGTATTTTGTTGACGACACTTACGGTCATTGCATTTGTAGCGAAAGCACGATATGGTCACTGGACTTCAGAATAAGCTCATCACGGTCACCACATACATTTTTTCGTGCTAACCAACATGTGGTTGGATGGTTAGAGGACAGTGGTTTCTCGAGCCCACCAAGGTTAAAGTCCCGGTGCTCGCATTTATCTTGTGTTAATTTCAGTATTTTCCGGCGATGTACGTTCAGTGGGAGGAGACGTTCCACTCGACTACGAGGCACCTATGGTGACTTCGTAAAATCTCAAGATCATATATGCTGGCCCACTCTCTCGAAGGTGCTCATAGGGGTAGGGTTCGCGTGTGTGCGCTTATAGCGGTGAGTGCTTGCGCGTATATATGAGCCCTTGCGTCTGTACCGTGTTAAACAAATAAATGTCATGATTATACTGTCACTGGCTCACTCGTACAACTCCGTATTTTGTTGATGACACAATCAATTGACCAGTCAAACGGCACAACTAGTGTTGCACCATCGGGGCGCGTAACCATGGGGCCCACCTGTCAGCCCGTATATGAAAGAAAGAAATGGTATTTTTGAGTCTGTACTGTGTTAATAAAATAGGAGTACATTTTAGGGTGATCATACCATCACTGGCTCACCATACAGCTCCGTAATTTGTTGATAACACGATCAATTGACCAGTCAAACGGTCCACATTTAGCAGTGCATGTTACCATAGGGCCCACCCGTCAGCGCTTATATGAAGGACAGAAATGGTAATAAACTAGTGGTCGGTGGGTATTCGAAGTCGTGAGACCTCTGGTTGGTAGTCACCGGCGGTTGGGGGGGCGTTCATTGGGCGGTAGGGTGGGGATCCCCGGAGAAAAAGCTC
>NW_025233024.1:0-8679 GCF_018294505.1 Triticum aestivum | reverse complement strand
ACCGCGGTGCCCAGCAGGGGACGAGGTAGGAAGAGAGGAGGTGGGGCACGTGGTCGCGGGAGAGGAGGTAGGGTGACTGCTAGGGCGCCTTCCTCGCCGCCACCCCCAGCTGTTTCACCCGAGCACGTGACTGCTAGGGTGGACTCGTCCGAGGAGGAGGCTACACGGACTCCGGTCCACGGGTCTTGGGCCCACGAGCCTCGGGTCGACTGGCCTTCGGCCCACGAGAGTTCGGCCCACGAGACCCCGGAGGAGCACACGTCCGGATGGGGTACCTGGCCGGATCAGCCCGAGGAGCCGAGTGGCCATGCTGATGATGGCGGGGAGCCGACTGATCTTGAGGAGGAGGGTGGCACCGTCTACCAGCGTGGTGCTACACGGCTCCCGTCCGTGCCGGCGACCCGCGAGCAGAGGTGGTTGATCTTCCCTGATGGGGAGAGGTACGTAAGTGCATTTAATATTTTTGTACCTTCTGCATTCACGTTTCTTCAAATAACTAATGCGTTGGCCTTGTCATGCTGCAGGTGTTGGGACCACCATCATAGTGTCCGCCGGCCCAACTCCGTCCTTGGAGTTCTTTGCCGGCAAAACTTCCCGGGGTTTGTCACGTTGCCTGGTGAGGGTCGGCTTCCAGAGCTTGGGTTGAGCTGGGAGCACTACGTGGCAGCCCCGGCCCCGCCGGATGTCATTATCGACAGTGTCGTGTGCGACACGAGGGCAGACATGGTGATCAGGACGTTCTGGGTAATTTCTCCTTTACACATTTCAAAATCTTCAACTAGCTAGTTATTAATTGTACTAATCAATATTGTCTCATTTGATTGCAGATATTCTACAGGTGTGAGGAGGGATACGAGGAGGACAGCGCAAATGTTATCCAGAACGTCTGCAAGCGCCTACTCCAGAACTTACGGCACGAGGCTCGGGTGCAGGCTGTTCGAGACTACTACGCCTTGCGTGGTATCAAGAAGACCAAGCCGGCGTGCCGCGATAAGTTCCTGAGTAAGGAGCAGTACATGAAGGTAATTCTTAAGGCCTTCTACTTAACTTCCTTCATTTAGTAATTCTTAGCCGTAGCGCTCAAGTTTCTATTTGCTAACTTAGGCGCCTCCGAGATGGTGTGCGGATCGGATGGATTGTTGGGAGGTGTTGGTCGATGAGTGGTGCTCACAAGAATGGCTAGCCCTCCACAACCAGGCCAAGGACAAACGTGCCCAAATGGAAGGTGTGCCACACCATCAAGGCAGCTCCAACTTATATCAGTTCGGGCGCAACTGGGTATGTGGTTTGCTTCATGATTCATGCAGTTCATTCATCATGCTAGCTTGAGCCCTTTAATTACTAATTTTCATTGTTTCTCTCTTTCAGGCACGCCACAATAAGGCGGATAAGGTGCCAGAGGTGTACGACCTGTATGCCATGGCCCACACTGGCTCTTTCAAGAAAGTCAAGGCTTTCTCTCAGTCTGACCTCGATGATGCAAACAACTTCACCAACATCTCCTCCCACAACAAGCTCATGAGATATAGAGATGAGGGGAAGGCGAGGAAAGGGGAGGACTTTAACCCGAGCCAGGGTCCCGTTGATCCAGAGCTGGTGATGATATCTGGTGGCGGGAGGTCCCATGGCTCCATAGCCATTGGAGATGGACTTATCCGTTGTCCTAGCACTCTCCCGGAGATCAAGGCGCGCCAGTCGAGCTCCGCTCCTGAGATAAGGCCTCGTGAACGGCCAGTGCAACTCGCCATCAAGGTTAGTGATACGTACTCAGTTATCTTTCTCCATTACATTATGTGCGCTTTCATCAATGATTACAAATGGTCATGTGAGTGGTGTTGCAGGCTGCTATACAGACTGAGAGAGATAGAACGGAGAAACTTCTGGCAGAGGCGGCGGAGAGGCAGCGGGAGATGGAGGAGAGGACGAGAAAGATGATGGAGGAGGAGAGGGCACGGAATGACATGCAGGCAAGGGCCATGTACGAGCTCCTTGTGGTAAGTTTCTTCTGCAGATTACTTGCTAGTCTTAACATTTGAGTCTCATTACTAACTAGTATGACTCTGTTCTGAAAACCAAATGTGCAGTCTGTGTGCGAGAAGTCCGGTCAGCCCGCTCCGCCGATGCCAGTGATTGCTCCTGGGAGCACGGTGAGTTTAGTTTGAATGGACATTACTTGGTAGTCTTAACATTTGAGTGTCGTAATGCTAACGAGACATTGGAAATGATCTTTGGTGCAGCTTAACTCCAGAAATGCATCGCACGATCCTTCTCCAGGTAGCGGCACTAGCCACCCCGCTCCTACACCTCCCTGATCACGGTAAGTTTCTCTAGTGTTTTGCTTAACAAATGCATAAAGACCTAGACTTAGCTTTATTTCCTCCAATATGCTTACCATAATGACCTAGAGTTAGCTTATTTTCCTCCAAAATGACCCATTTTACCTAGGTTAGCATATAAATGATGTAGTTCATCCAAGTTAGCTCAAAAATGACCCATTTTACCTAGATTAGCTCCTAAATGATCCATTTTACCTACGTTAGCTTTAAAACGGCCCATTTCACCTAGGTTAACTCCAAAATGACCCATCTTACCTAGGTTATCTCATAACCGATCCATTTCAACTAATTTAGCTCATAAACGATCCATTTGACCTAAGTGAGCTAAAAAAGATCCATTTCACCTAAATTAGCTCTTAAATGATCCATTTCACCTAAGTTAGCTCAAAAAGATCCATTTCAACTAAATTAGCTCTAAAATGACCCATTTTACGTAGATGAGCTCCTAAATGATCCATTTTACCTACGTTAGCTTTAAAATGACCCATTTCACCTAGGTTAGCTCCAAAATGACCCATTTCACCTAGATTAGCTCCAAAATGACCCATTTCACCTAGGTTAGCTCCAAAATGACCCATTTCACCTTACTTAGATAAAAAACGATGCCCTTCACCTTAGTTAGCTCATAAACGACCCATTTCAACTAAGTTAGCTCATAAATGATCCATTTCAACTAAGTTAGATCATAAACAACCCATTTCAACTTAGTTAGCTCATATATGATCCATTTCACCTAAGTTAGCTCATAAATGACATATACTTCTTGTTCTAGTCTTCTTCTTGTTCTAGTCACCTATTTCTAACTTTCTTATTTACCATTTTGCAGATTTCATTCACTTCATGGAAGCTAGCTTGCTATGATGGAGTGCTTGCTTTTCCTTTGATGAAACTTTGCATTGTATCTAGCTTGCTATGATGGATGGAACTATGTGATATGGATCATTGCATCTAACTTGCTATGTTGATGAAACTTTGCATTGTAATATATATATGGATGGAACTATGTGTATGGATGGAACTTGCTTATGTATGAACAATGTGTATGGATGAAACTGATGTGATATGTGATATGAAACTTATGTGCTGGATATGTGCTGGATATGTGCTATGAAACTTATATATTTTCTGTGCAAATTGTGGGATTTAATAAAAAACAGAAAAAACAGACAATATGCAGGCTCTTTGCCGTCTGCCACCGACGGCAAAGAGCTCTTTGCCGTCTGCCGCGGACGGCAAAGAAGCCACGTGGCAGCCAACTGTGCTTCCTGGGAGCTGACCCATTTGGTCAGTTTGCCTATCGTGGCAGACGGCAAAGAACCTGCACTTTGCCATCAGTGGCAGACGGCAAAGAACCTGCCATCTAGTGACGTGTAGATGACATCATAAGGCGGACGGCAAAGACCAGAGAAATTTTGCCGTCCGCGGCGGACGGCAAAGGACTGCCGTTAGCCACTTAACGGACTGACAACGCAATTATTGCCGTCCACCGCAGACGGCAAAGAGCCTTTGCCGTCCGCCGCCAGGAAGCAGACGGCAAAGCAGCTGTTTACCGTAGCCTTCTTTGCCGGAGCCTTTTGCCGTCCGCGGCTGATGGCAAAGGTCTTTGCCGTCCGCCTTTCGAGCCTTTGCCGTCCGCCGTGGCAGACGGCCAAGTAGCTGTTTCCTGTAGTGAGTGTCCAATTATTTTCATTTGTCAACATATTATTCAATAGAATTTCAGCTTCATCCGGTGTTCTTTCCCTGAAAACAGAACCAACACAACTATCCAGGTAATCTCTGGAAGCATCGGTTAGTCCATTATAAAAGATATCAAGTATTTCATTTTTCTTGAGAGGATGATCATGCAAAGCATTAAGTAATTGGAGAAGCCTCCCCCAAGCTTGTGGGAGACTCTCTTCTTCAATTTGCACAAAATTATATATTTCCCTTAAAGCAGCTTGTTTCTTATGAGCAGGGAAATATTTAGCAGAGAAGTAATAAATCATATCCTGGGGACTACGCACGCAACCAGGATCAAAAGAATTAAACCATATCTTAGCATCACCCTTTAATGAGAACGAAAATATTTTAAGGATATAAAGGTAGCGAGATTTCTCATCATTAGTGAACAGGGTGGCTATATCATTTAATTTAGTAAGATGTGCCACAACAGTTTCAGATTCATAGCCATAAAAAGGATCAGATTCAACCAAAGTAATTATATCAGGATCAACAGAGAATTCATAATCCTTATCAGTAACATAGATAGGTGAAGTAGCAAAAGCAGGGTCAGGTTTCATTCTAGCATTAAGAGATCGCTGCTTCCATTTAGCTAATAGCTTCTTAAGATCACTTCTATCATTGCAAGCAAGAATAGCTCTAGCAGATTCTTCATCCAAAACATAACCCTCAGGAACAACAGGCAATTCATATTTATTAGGGGGAGAGTCTTCATCATCACTATCTTCAATATTATCGGTTTCAATAATTTCATTCTCTCTAGCCCTAGCAAGTTGTTCATCAAGAAATTCACCAAGTGGCACAGTAGTATCAAGCATAGAAGTAGTTTCATCATAAGTATCATGCATAGTAGAAGTGGCATCATCAATAACATGCGACATATTAGAATGAATATCAGAAGCAGGTTTAGGTGTCGCAAGCTTACTCAAAACAGAAGGTGAATCAAGTGCAGAGCTAGATGGCAAAGTAATATGGAAGTAACGGTAACAGTAGCAAAAGTAGTATTTTTGGGTTTTGTAGTGATTGTAACAGTAGCAACGGAAAAGTAAATAAGCGAAGAACAATATGTGAAAAGCTCGTAGGCATTGGATCGGTGATGGAGAATTATGCCGGATGCGGTTCATCATGTAACAGTCATAACATATGGTGACACACAACTAGCTCCAATTCATCAATGTATTGTAGGCATGTATTCCGAATATATTCATACGTGCTTATGGAAAAGAACTTGCATGACATCTTTTGTCCTACCCTCCCGTGGCAGCGGGGTCCTAACGGAAACTAAGGGATATTAAGGCCTCCTTTTAATAGAGTACCGGACCAAATCATTAACACATAGTGAATACATGAACTCCTCAAACTATGGTCATCACCGAGAGTGGTCCCGATTATTGTCACTTCGGGGTTGCCGGATCATAACACATAGTAGGTGACTATAGACTTGCAAGATAGGATCAAGAACTCACATATATTCATGAAAACATAATAGGTTCAGATCTGAAATCATGGCACTCGGGCCCTAGTGACAAGCATTAAGCATAGCAAAGTCATAGCAACATCAATCTCAGAACATAGTGGATACTAGGGATCAAACCCTAACAAAACTAACTCGATTACATGATAAATCTCATCCAACCCATCACCGTCCAGCAAGCCTACGATGGAATTACTCACGCACGGCGGTGAGCATCATGAAATTGGTGATGGAGGATGGTTGATGATGACGACGGCGACGGATTCCCCTCTCCGGAGCCCCGAACGGACTCCAGATCACCCCTCCCGAGAGGTTTTTGGGCTTGGCGGCGGCTCCGTATCGTAAAACGCGATGAATCCTTCTCTCTGATTTTTTTTCTCCCCGAAAGTGAATATATGGAGTTGGAGTTGAGGTCGGTGGAGTGTCAGGGGGCCCACGAGGCAGGGGGCGCGCCCAGGGGGGCAGGCGCGCCCCCACCCTCGTGGACAGGGTGTGGGCCCCCTGACGTGGATTCTTCTTCTAGTATTTTCATTATTTTCCAAAAATACGTTCCGTGGAGTTTCAGGTCATTCCGAGAACTTTTGTTTCTGCACATAAATAACGCCATGGAAAGTCTGCTGAAAACAGCGTCAGTCCGGGTTAGTTCCATTCAAATCATGCAAGTTAGAATCCAAAACAAGGGCAAAAGTGTTTGGAAAAGTAGATACGACGGAGACGTATCACGGGCCAGGGCATAGGCCACGCCTGGACTAGCCCTGTCTATGGATCAGGAGATGGGTGCCATCCGGGCGGCGGTGGTGGTCCAGTTGATGAAGCCGGGGGCGATGGTGGTGCAGTTGGTGGAGCCAGGGGCAGAGCAGGAGCGGGCGCCGTGCGGAACTGCGGAGGCCGAGGGTTTTTGCCCCGGTAGTTGGGACTTGGACGCCAGCCAGATGGTTGAGGAGGTGCTGTTGGTGGAGGTGGCGGTGGCGGTGTCGACGCAGGCGGGCGAGGAGAAGCAGTGAAGACCTGAGGACGGGTATCCTTCGTAGTTAGGGCACGATCGACCCATTGGAGCATCGAGCGAACCTCAGCGAAGGAGGGACGCGGACGCATCATAGGGATGAAGGAGGCCTACTTCTCGAACCGCTCGCTGAGGCCGATGAGGAGGACGTTGATGAGCTGGCGATCGTCGATCTGATCACCAAGTTCGCGGAGTTCATCCGCGATCGCCTTGAGGCGTTGGCAGTAGACGCCGATTGGTGAATCACCTTGCACCGTATTCCAAAGTTCGGTGTGGAGATTGTTGGCGCGAGCGTCGACGTTGTCCTGGAAGAGCTGACGAAGGGCCGCCCATAGATCGGCGGCGGAGGCACCGTCACAGTGGACGAGATTGAAGATCTCTGTGGATACTCGCATGTAGATCGATTGAATAATGGCGAGATCATCCTTGACCCATTGCGGATCATGAAGTTGAGGAAGAGAGTCGTCGGCAACGTGAGAGCGGAGATTGCATCGTCCAAGGTGGACATCGAAGAGGTGACACCAATGATAGTAGTTGTGAGCAGCAAGGTCTAGGGTTATGGGGATGTAGGGGCTAATATCGGAGATGGTGTCGGTGAAGGAGGTGGAAGGGGGTACTGGTGGGGTTAAAGCTAGAGTAGAGGTAGAGGCGGAGGAGGCCGTGGCTGCGGCGACCTTGGCGGCGACGATGGCGGCGCGCCGCTCGAAGTAGCCGGGCGGCGGCGGCGGCGGTGGGGCTGGCGGGTTAGCCATACCCTAGGATCGAAAGTCTGATACCATGTAGAATTGTATTGAATAATTGTTGATGCAATATTGTGCCAGTACAAGAGGTATATATAAGAGCCAAGCCGCACCTGACCTAGCCCTATTACAAACCGAGTAGGAGTCCTAATCCTATTACAAGTTGTATTCTAACAATTCAAACTAGATGGAGTGCGAAAGGCTCCATCTACACTCATACGTTTGCCTCTATGGTACACAAAGTTATCCAAAAAGGCTTTCCGCCCCGCTTTATAGATAAATCAACACATCCGACCCGATACATGGTGATGAGAAGATCCTCTTACAAAGTAGATCAAAGAAAATACATGGAAACAGGAGAGATCACACCCTACCACTAAGCAACTTAGACTACCGACAAGGAAGAAGACTCGCCACCAAGGGGAAACCAGCGGGCCTCGTTTCGCCGCTCACACTTGGTTCCCGCCGGAGAGGACCCCCTGCGGTCCTGCTCTAGATTGTGGAGGCCAAACCTACCTGTAGGAACCAAGGATCGCAAGAGGAAACAACGAGGAACCGTGTAAAGAATAGGAGGCAAGTTACTCCGTTGACGCCAGAGCCGAGGGATGCCGCTGTCGCCATGACATCCCCGCGTGAACATACTAGTTCCCAAATCTATAATCGACCATAGAAATGAACGAATCGTCGAAGAAGAATCTGGAACTTCTTTATTCACTGTCACCGCCATCAAGGCCAATACGTCGAAGTACCCAAAACCTAAGCTACTGGGCCCTAGAACCTAAAGCTAAAATGATCCGAACAAATGGGATCCGGCAACCCCCCTCACCACCGTCGACCAACAGGTTGCCGACGGACAGGAGCCGTTGGATGACAGCGCCAGAAGGATCAACTCTCCTAGCGGCGGCGGCGGCGGCTAGGGTTCCTAGTCGCTCAACTAGGAGAAAAACATTCCCAAGCTTCAAAGGGACTGTTTTTTTTTTGAGAACTTTCAAGGGACTGCTATGCCGCTTCGAAAAACAAAAGCTCGTACGTGTATCCTCGACTTCTACGTTTCAAGGCGTGTACGGCTCAGATAAAGCCCAGACACATGCGCCGCCGCGCCTCCACTTCTGCCTCCAACTCGCTACTGCTGCGAGCACAAACCCTCGCCGGCGGCCGGCCGTCCTTCGCTTCGCAGCTCGCTAGCAATTGGTAGATCCTCCCGTCCCTCACGCTCCCATCATCAAGTTCATTACCGTGGATGAGTCTCTAACCTTCGTGCCGATCTGCAGATTGGCCGGCGATGGCGCGGGGCTCCAGAAAGAAGAAGAGGGACACGAGGAGGATGGCGCGCGGCCGAGTGTCCGACCTCCCTGACGACCTTCTTGTCGAGATCCTCTCGCGCTTGCCCTACAAGTCCACCCGTTG
>NW_025233023.1:7979-8680 GCF_018294505.1 Triticum aestivum | reverse complement strand
AGTCATTTACCGATTTGTTTACAGCGCCAAATGACGGTGATATTGAAAATCACTACAAAATGAACTCTGAAAATGTTGGAACTTGGCATGGTATCATCATTTCACCCGCATAGCATGTGCAAAAGAGTAGAGAGGGTCACGGCGAAAACTGGACTCACCTCGTGTACAAACTGGACAATCTCTTTCGGAGTATCAGGGTTTCAGACGAGAACTCATCTGTTACACGGGCACTTCAATGTCTTTTAAACTTATTTGAACTCTGGCCTATTTTTGCGTTCAGTATGCATTATTCAAAGCGACGTCATCAATTTCCAACACGTTCTCACATCATTTGCTGTTTTTCAGTCATTTACCGATTTGTTTAGAGAGCTAAATGACGGTGAAAGTGAAAATCACCACAAAATGAACTCTGAAAATGTTGGAACTTGGCATGATATCATCATTTCACCCGCATAGCATGTGCAAAAGAGTAGAGAGGGTCACGGCGACAACTGGACGCACCTCGTGTACAAACTGGACAAGCTCTTTCGGATATCTGGGTTTCGGACGAGAACTGATCTGTTACACGAGCACCTCAATGTTTTGTAAACTTATTTGAACTCCAGCCTATTTTTGCGTTCAGTATGCATCATTCAAAGGGACGTCATCAATTTCCAACACGTTCTGACATCATTTGCTGTTTTTCAGTCATTTACCGATTT
>NW_025233023.1:6562-7095 GCF_018294505.1 Triticum aestivum | reverse complement strand
CATCATTTGTTGTTTTTCAGTCATTTACCGATTTGTTTAGAGAGCTAAATGACGGTGAAATTGAAAATCACTACAAAATGAACTCTAAAAATGTTGGAACTTGGCATGTTATCATCATTTGACCCGCATAGCATGTGCAAAAGAGTAGAGAGGGTCACGGCAAAAACTGGACGCACCTCGTGTACAAACTCGAGAATCTCTTTCGTAGTATCAGGGTTTCGGACGAGAACTGATCTGTTACACGGGGACTTCAATGTTTTTTAAACTTATTTGCACTCCAGCCTATTTTTGCGTTCAGTATGCATCATTCAAAGCGACGTCATCAATTTCCAACACGTTCTCACATCATTTGCTGTTTTTCAGTCATTTACCGATTTGTTTAGAGAGCTAAATGACGGTGAAATTGAAAATCACTACAAAATGAACTCTGAAAATGTTGGAACTTGGCATGGTATCATCATTTAACCCGCATAGCATGTGCAAAAGAGTAGAGAGGGTCACGGCGAAAACTGGACGCACCTCGTGTACAAACT
>NW_025233023.1:3968-5355 GCF_018294505.1 Triticum aestivum | reverse complement strand
CTTCAATGTTTTCTAAACTTATTTGAACTCCAGCCTATTTTTGCGTTAAGTATGCATCATTCAAAGCGACGTCATCAATTTCCAACACGTTCTCACATCATTTGCTGTTTTTCAGTCATTTACCGATTTGTTTAGAGAGCTAAATGACGGTGAAACTGAAAATAACTACAAAATGAACTCTGAAAATGTTGGAACTTGGCATGGTATCATCATTTCACCCGCATAGCATGTGCAAAACAGTAGAGAGGGTCACGGCGAAAACTGGACTCACCTCGTGTACAAACTGGACAATCTCTTTCGGAGTATCAGGGTTTCGGACGAGAACTCATCTGTTACACGGGCACTTCAATGTTTTTTAAACTTATGTGAACTCTGGCCTATTTTTGCGTTCAGAATGCATTATTCAAAGCGACGTCATCAATTTCCAACACGTTCTCACATCATTTGCTGTTTTTCAGTCATTTACCGATTTGTTTAGAGAGCTAAATGACAGTGAAAGTGAAAATCACTACAAAATGAACTCTGAAAATGTTGGAACTTGGCATGGTATCATCATTTCACCCGCATAGCATGTGCAAAACAGTAGAGAGGGTCACAGCGAAAACTGGACGCACCTCGTGTACAAACTGGACAATCTCCTTCGGATATCTGGGTTTCGGACGAGAACTAATCTGTTACACGAGCACCTCAATGTTTTGTAAACTTATTTGAACTCCAGCCTATTTTTGCGTTCAGTATGCATCATTCAAAGGGACGTCATCAATTTCCAACACGTTCTGACATCATTTGCTAATTTTCAGTCATTTACCGATTTGTTTAGAGAGCTGAATGACGGTAAAATTGAAAATCACTACAAAATGAACTCTGAAAATGTTGGAACTTGGCATGGTATCATCATTTCACCCGCATAGCATGTGCAAAAGAGTAGAGAGGGTCACGGCGAAAACTAGACTCACCTCGTGTAGAAACTGGACAATCTCTTTCGGAGTATCAGGGTTTCGGACGAGAACTCATCTGTTACACGGGCACTTCAATGTTTTTTAAACTTATTTGAACTCCAGCCTATTTTTTGCGTTCAGTATGCATCATTCAAAGCGACGTCATCAATTTCCAACATGTTCTGACATCATTCGCTGTTTTTCAGTCATTTATCGATTTGTTTAGAGAGCTAAATGACGGTGAAATTGAAAATCACTACAAAATAAACTCTGAAAATGTTGGAACTTGGCATGGTATCATCATTTCACCCGCATAGCATGTGCAAAACAGTAGAGAGGGTCACGGCGAAAACTGGACTCACCTCGTGTACAAACTGGCAATCTCTTTCGGAGTATCATGGTTTCGGACGAGAACTCATCTGTTACACGGGCACTTCAATGTTTTTTAA
>NW_025233023.1:2475-3008 GCF_018294505.1 Triticum aestivum | reverse complement strand
CATCATTTGTTGTTTTTCAGTCATTTACCGATTTGTTTAGAGAGCTAAATGACGGTGAAATTGAAAATCACTACAAAATGAACTCTAAAAATGTTGGAACTTGGCATGTTATCATCATTTGACCCGCATAGCATGTGCAAAAGAGTAGAGAGGGTCACGGCAAAAACTGGACGCACCTCGTGTACAAACTCGAGAATCTCTTTCGTAGTATCAGGGTTTCGGACGAGAACTGATCTGTTACACGGGGACTTCAATGTTTTTTAAACTTATTTGCACTCCAGCCTATTTTTGCGTTCAGTATGCATCATTCAAAGCGACGTCATCAATTTCCAACACGTTCTCACATCATTTGCTGTTTTTCAGTCATTTACCGATTTGTTTAGAGAGCTAAATGACGGTGAAATTGAAAATCACTACAAAATGAACTCTGAAAATGTTGGAACTTGGCATGGTATCATCATTTAACCCGCATAGCATGTGCAAAAGAGTAGAGAGGGTCACGGCGAAAACTGGACGCACCTCGTGTACAAACT
>NW_025233023.1:0-1367 GCF_018294505.1 Triticum aestivum | reverse complement strand
CGTCATCAATTTCCAACATGTTCTGACATCATTCGCTGTTTTTCAGTCATTTACCGATTTGTTTAGAGAGCTAAATGACGGTGAAATTGAAAATCACTACAAAATGAACTCAGAAAATGTTGGAACTTGGCATGGTATCATCATTTCACCCGCATAGCATGTGCGAAAGAGTAGAGAGGGTCACGGCAAAAACTGGACGCACCTCGTGTACAAACTGGACAATCTCTTTCGCAGTATCAGGGTTTCGGACGGGAACTCATCTGTTACATGGGCACTTCAATGTTTTTTTAACTTATTAGAACTCCAGCCTATTTTTGCGTTCAGTATGCATCATTCAAAGCGACGTCATCAATTTCCAACACGTTCTCACATCATTTGCTGTTTTTCAGTCATTTACCGATTGGTTTACAGCGCCAAATGACGGTGATATTGAAAATCACTATAAAATGAACTCTGAAAATGTTGGAACTTGGCATGGTATCATCATTTCACCCGCATAGCATGTGCAAAAGAGTAGAGAGGGTCACGGCGAAAACTGGACTCACCGCGTGTACAAACTAGACAATCTCTTTCGGAGTATCAGGGTTTCAGACGAGAACTCATCTGTTACACGGGCACTTCAATGTTTTTTAAACTTATTTGAACTCTGGCCTATTTTTGTGTTCAGTATGCATTATTCAAAGCGACGTCAGCAATTTCCAACACGTTCTCACATCATTTGCTGTTTTTCAGTCATTTACCGATTTGTTTAGAGAGCTAAATGACGGTGAAAGTGAAAATCACTACAAAATGAACTCTGAAAATGTTGGAACTTGGCATGGTATCATCATTTCACCCGCATAGCATGTGCAAAAGAGTAGAGAGGGTCACGGCGAAAACTGGACGCACCTCGTGTACAAACTTCACAATCTCTTTCGGATATCTGGGTTTCGGACGAGAACTGATCTGTTACACGAGCACCTCAATGTTTTGTAAACTTATTTGAACTCCAGCCTATTTTTGCGTTCAGTATGCATCATTCAAAGGGACGTCATCAATTTCCAACACGTTCTGACATCATTTGCTGTTTTTCAGTCATTTACCGATTTTTTTAGAGAGCTAAATGACGGTAAAATTGAAAATCACTACAAAATGAACTCTGAAAATGTTGGGACTTGGCATGGTATCATCATTTCACCCGCATAGCATGTGCAAAAGAGTAGAGAGGGTCACGGCGAAAACTGGACTCACCTCGTGTAGAAACTGGACAATCTCTTTCGGAGTATCAGGGTTTCGGACGAGAACTCATCTGTTACACGGGCACTTCAATCTTTTTTAAACTTATTTGAACTCCAGCCTATTTTTTGCGTTCAGTATGCATCATTCAA
>NW_025233022.1:0-8683 GCF_018294505.1 Triticum aestivum | reverse complement strand
ATGCTAGTTGATTTAGTTGATTTAGGATGCTACTAGATTTAGTATGCTACTGGATTTAGTATGCTAGTTGATTTAGTTGATTTAGGATGCTTTGCTCATATTGCTTTAGGAAAATATCACATGCTACTGTTTTTCTTTCCTGTGAAGTGAATCATTAATCATTTGCTCATATTGCTTTAGGAAAATGGTGCCACCACCATCACCACTATGTCGACTGTGCAAGTCAAGGTGCGCCAGCAGCCTTGTAACTGGCAAGCTGTTTGGCATCTACTTCCAGCCGAGTTTTCGTCATGCGGCAGTAAGAAATTAGATGAAATGTAACAACTATTTTATTTTTAGTGTTGGCATTACTGCATTGTGTCGTTTTTTTTTCTTACACAGACCGTCCCATGCAATGTGAGGTTGACATTCAACAAGCTGACAGGAGACACCGTGACATTTGAGGCTCCTGGGGGGCGTACACTATGGAGGTCGAGAAAGGACGCAATATGTCGCAGATTGGAGGAGATGGATGGGCCCGTTTCCTCGCCCGCATGCGTCTTACTGGTGGTGAGTTGATCAGCTTCTCCTTCAGAGCAGAAAGACCCAAGGTGGCTATCATTTATCTCAACCTGGTGGAAGATGATGAAGATGACGAAGATGATGAAGATGATGAAGATGATGCAGATGAAGAAGATGATGAAGATAATGAGGACACACTTCATGAAGCCATCGTAGCTCAAAGAATGAGGTTGAGCGAGGAGGAGGTGTGCAACGTATGGGACATAATTCCACCACATGCTGACTTTGTCGGGGTGCCATTCGTGACCCGCCTGACAAGTACCATGGTCGATCGACATGATATGGTATGTTATACTTACAAATGCAAATTATCCAATGATATGCTTAGTGTAGAGTCCAATGATATGTTGTGTGGAATCTAGACTTAATAGAAATATATTTGCAAGAGTATGTATGAGGCTATTTATTAATTGATATGTTTTTCTTATTCAGAAATTGCCAAAGAACCTATCTGTGTGTTGTGGTATCGAGCCTGATGAAGAAGGCTCAGCTGGACTACGCCTTACCGCAAGGGGCTCCGTCACCACCTGTACTTACCGCATGGACACAGACGGTCGCACACACTTAAACTCGGTTGGGTGGAAGAGATTCCTCGTTGGCAAGAATCTTCGTGTTGGACAGGCCATCCTAATTACTATCAGGAATACCCACCGCCCAGGCTTGAGGATGATGATCGTCGTCGATATCATCTAGAACTACATATGTGTGTGTGGCTATGATGATCGTCGTCGATATCATGTAGAACTACATATGATGATCGTCGTCGATATCATCTAGAACTAAATATGATGATCGTCGTCGATGTCACCTTGTACTGCTTGAGGATGCATGTTGAGTATATATGAAATTGTTATCTAGTACTCCTTCGGTTCCAAATTACTCGTCGTGGTTTTAGTTCCAATTTGAACTAAAACCACGACGAGTAATTTGGAACTGAGGGAGTACTACCTAGTACCTATAATGCTTTATGAAATTGATATCTAGTAGTACCTAGTATCTGGAAATTACAGTTTATTGAAGCTGGAGTGGGGAAATGGTGAAAGATATAACAACAGCGCGGGCGCAGGAAATTGCTACAGCTAACTAATAGCAGCGCGTTCAGGAAATGCGCTGCTGATATAGTCAATAGTAGTAGCGCGGGCACAGACAACGCTACTACTAACAGTTAGCTGTAGCGCCTTATTGGTAGTGTGGGTGCCCGCGCTGCTGATAGCCTCAAAACCCGCGCTACTACTAGGGTTTTCCCTAGTAGTGCTTGCTTCTTGTTACCATCAGCCTAAGATGCACAGATCGGGACCCCCTACCCGAGATCTGTCAGTTTTGACACCGACAGTCACCAAGGTGGACGATGGCAATTTTGAGCCAAAATTGCCTGTGGAAGCTCGCTCCTGCTACGACAATCAAATAGGTTGCATCGTACAGGCATGCACCACCATCAACGATGAGAAACTAAAGAAGAGGCCAAATATGAAGCACTCCCTCCAAACCCTGCTGCACCAGATATTCTTGTTCCCGGGCCGGGATGAAATCCAATATACTAATTCATAGAAAGACCCGGCAATGAAGAAGATAAACAAACGCACCATGACCAAGTTTATCGACGCGTTGGCCGCCTGGAAAGTAAGGGTGAAACGCGCCATCGACAAAAAGGAACCCTACTCCGAGATTGTAAAGGATAATCCGACAATCACAGAAGAGCAGTTTTAAATATTCAAGGCGGCTTGCGATGCCGAAGATGCCAAAGAAAAGACAAAGTACATGAAGGGGCTTCAACAGAGGAACATGGGATGCCACCACCTCGGAAGCCATGGTTACGCGGGGAAGAGGTCCATATGGGCCAAGGAGGACGCGGAACGTGAAAGTCTACGCATTCCCGACTCCTTGGCGGAGTTCATCGCCCCGCAGCCGCATGACGTCCTCAGGGACCGATACCGTTGGGACCCAGTCAAGAATGTTTTCGAGATGGACCCAGTCACGAGGAGTTGATGAGACTACTGGTAATTTTAGTTTCTGATCAATTCGACTGCACGTTTAGTCATATGTGTAAACGATCCTTGTTCCTTTTGAAGAGAGAGCAACACAGGACTGCGGCCGAAAGTGACTCGCCGTCTTAGGCGTTGGTGAGGCCCAAGTGGGACACCCCATTCAATCGGGCGTTGAACATATTGAAACGACTCACGGTGGACACTCGGCCGTCGTATGGACGTGTGCACGGTGTCGGACACAGCGCCACCTGGAAGAAGTACTACGGTGAGACCACGGAGGAGAGAAACTAAAGACGGAAGTTAACTGAAGAAAACATCGACAAGAAGGTTGAGATTGCGGTTGAGAAGAATTCAGCTAAGACAGTCACCACAGTGATAACTGCCGCAAAATAGGAGCTAGCAACTATGTGTGGTGTCTTGGTTCCAGCTATCTTTAGTTGGAGCAGGCAAAATCCAAATAAAGATGCAGCAGACTTTCCCCTTGCCGACTTCTTCAGGAGCAGCTCAACTAGCATTGCACCAGCACTTGAACTAGCACCCACACCTGCACTAGCACGTGCTCCTGCACAAGCTCCTGCACCTGCTCATAGCAGCCTGTGCTCCGTCTCGGACGTGCTCGGCGGTGCTTCGTCTTTGGCTGAGCTCGACGCCCCGATGCTACCTGTCACATCGGCCCTGTGATACGTCCATTTTGCATCATGTTTTTATATCGACATCTATTGCATTATTGGCTGTTATTACAGGTTATGTCACAATACTTATGCATATTCTCTCTTATTTTACAAGGTTTGCATGAAGAGGGAGAATGCCAGCAGCTGGAATTCTGGGCTGGAAAAGGAGCAAATATTAGAGACCTATTCTGCACAACTCCAAAAGCTCTGAAACTCCACGAAAGTTATTTTTCGAATTAATAAAAAATACTGAGCGAAGAAAATACCAGAGGGGGCCCACCCACCGTCCACGAGGGTGGGGGGTGTGCCCTACCCCCCTGGGCGCGCCCCTCTGCCTCGTGGCCCCCCTGGCAGGCCTCCGGTGCCCATCTTCTGCTATATGAAGTCTTTTACCATGGAAAAAATCATAAGCAAGCTTTCGGGACGAGACACGGCCACCACGAGGTGGAACCTTGGCAGAACTAATCTAGGGTCCGGCGGAGCTGTTCTGCCGGGGAAACATCCCTCCGTGAGGGGGAAATCGTCACTGTCGTCATCATTATCGATCCTCTCATTGGGAGGGGGTCAATATCCATCAACATCTTCATCAGCACCATATCCTCTCAAACCCTAGTTCGTCTCTTGTATCCGATCTTTGTCTCAAAGCCTCAGATTGGTTCATGTGGGTTGCTAGTAGTGTTGATTACTCCTTGTAGTTGATGCTAGTTGGTTTATTCAGTGGAAGATCTTATGCTCAGATCCTATATGCATATTAATACCCCTTTGATTATGAACATGAATATGATTTGTGAGTAGTTACGTTTTTTCCTGAGGACGTGGGAGAAGTCTTGCTATAAGTAGTCATGTGAATTTGGTATTCGTTTGATATTTTGATGAGATGTATGTTGTCTCTCCTCTAGTGGTGTCATGTGAACGTCGACTACATGACACTTCACCATTGTTTGGGCCTAGAGGAAGGCATTGGGAAGTAATAAGTAGATGATGGGTTGCTAGAGTGACAGAATCATAAACCCTAGCTTATGAGTTACTTCGTAAGGGGCTGATTTGGATCCATATGTTTCATGCTATGGTTAGGTTTACCTTAATACTTCTTTTGTAGTTGTGGATGCTTGCAATAGGGGTTAATCATAAGTGGGATGCTTGTCCAAGAAAGGTAAGTACCCAAGCACCAGTCCACCCACATACCAAATTATCAAAGTAATGAACGCAAATCATATGAGCGTGATGAAAACTAGCTTGACGATAATTCCCATGTGTCCTCGGGAGTGCTTTTCTCTATATAAGAGTTTGTCCAGGCTTGTCCTTTGCTAAAAAAAGGATTGGGCCACCTTGCTGCACCTTATTTACTTGTGTTACTTGTTACCCGTTACGAATTACCTTATCAGAAAACTATCTTTTACCGATAATTTCAGTGCTTGCAGAGAATACCTTACTGAAAACCGCTTATCGTTTTCTTCTGCTCCTCGTTGGGTTTGACACTCTTACTTATCGAAAGGACTATGATATATCCCCTGCACTTGCGTGTCATCAAGACTCTTTTCTGGCGCCGTTGCCGGGGAGTGAAGCGCCTTTGGTAGCTGGAATTTGGTAAGGAAAAATTTATATAGTGTGCTGAAATTTACTGTCACTAGTTACTATGGAAAGTAATCCTTTGAAGGGGCTTGTTTGGAGTATCTTCGCACCGACCAGTAGAGCAAAGAGTTGCTCCTCAACCTACTGAACCTAGTGAAAATGTTTACTTTGAAATTCCTTCGGGTATGATAGAGAAACTGCTAGCTAATCCTTTTACAGGAGATGGAACATTGCATCCCGATTTGCACTTAATCTATGTGGATGAAGTTTGTGGATTATTTAAGCTCGCGGGTATGCCCGAGGATGTTATCAAGAAGAAGGTTTTCCCTTTATCTTTCAAGGGAAAGGCATTGACATGGTTTAGGCTATGTGATGATCTGGGATCATGGAACTACAACCAATTGAAATTGGAATTTCATAAGAAGTTTTATCCTATGCATCTTGTTCATCATAATCGTAACTACATATATATATTTTGGCCTCGCGAAGGAGAAAGCATCGCTCAAGCTTGGGGGAGGCTTACGTCAATGTTATATTCATGCCCCAATCATGAGTTCTCAAGAGAAATTATTTTTTCAAAAAATTTATGCTCGGCTTTCTCTCAACAATTGCTCCATGCTCGATACTTCTTGTACTAGTTCTTTTATGATGAAGACTATTGAATTCAGATGGGATTTATTGGAAAGAATTAAATGCAACTCTAAAGATTGGGATCTCGACGAAGGTAAGGAGTCATGTATGACACCTAAGTTTGATTTTTTTAAATCTTTTATGGATATCGATGCTTTTCATGAATTTAGCACTAAATATGGACTTGACTCTGATATAGTAGCTTCTTTCTGTGAATCATTTGCTACTCATGTTGACCTCCCTAAGGAGAAGTGGTTTGAATATAATCCTCCCATTGAAGTAAGAGTAGTTGCACCTATTAAAGTTGAAGAAAAGACTATCACTTATAATGATACTATTGTTCCTACTACCTATATTAAGAAACCACCTTTCCCTGTTAGGATAAAGGATCATGCTAAAGCTTCAACTGTGGTTTGTAAGAGCAATACTATAACACCTACACCACCTGAGCAAATTAAAGTTGAACCCAGTATTGCTATGGTTAAAGATCTCTTGGCTGATAATATTGATGGGCATGTTATTTACTTCCATGTTGAAGCTGCTAGAATTGCTATACCCGATACTAAAATAAACATAAACCTATTGTAGGCATGCCTATTATTTCTGTTAAAATAGGAGATCATTGTTATCATGGCTTATGTGATATGGGTGCTAGTGCAAGTGCAATACCTCGTTCCTTATACAAAAAAATCATGCATGATATTGCACCTGCTGAGATAGAAGAAATTGATGTTATAATTAAGCTTGACAATAGATATACTATTTCACCAGTTGGGATTGTTGGAGATGTTGAAGTCTTGTGTGAGAAAGTTAAATATCCTGCTGATTTTCTTGTTCTTGGTTCCGCACAAGATAGCTTTTGTCCCATCATATTTGGTAGACCCTTCTTGAATACTGTTAATGCTAGGATAGACTGTAAAAATGATGTTGTTAGTATTGGTTTGGGGGATATGTCTCATGAGTTTGATTAAGGACAGTATAACCGCACCTAAAGCGAGCTCTCTCGGCGATTCGTATTTGTGGCCATCGAATTTCATTGCTCGATCATTGCTGGCCGTCCGATAATGCTCCTGTCGCACGTGGGCTGCTCCTGGGCCAACTGTCCGACCGCCAGCTACTCCCGAAACCAAATCGAGGCCCTCTCGTTCGCTTGCAGGAAGGAACGTCCGATCTTGGACGTACGGTCATCGAACGTTTCCTTCCCATCCCAATCTCCTTTTTCTCACCCACGCCACAGGTTGCCCCTTCCTATTCTCTGTTCCTATTATATGTTCGTCTGCCTCTCCCATCCGATCCCCATGACCGGTGACAAACATGGCGGGCGACGGATCGACACAACCATCAAGGCTCGACGTCCTCCCCTGCCTTAATCTCCGACCACAGTGATGGTGATGAAGCCGCCGATTGTTCCCATCGGCTATGGCGATGGGTACGGCGCTCCACTCCCCGTCTCTGACCTCTGCCGGCGACCAGACCCCTCCCCCTGTAGGTACGCCATGCGATCTGCAGAACAGAGCCTATCCCAAACACCGGCCATGACATGAAGGGCAATTGCTCTCGCCGGTGGGGAAGAATGCATGTAGTTCCCAATCTGAGATTATACCAAGAGGTCCTGAAGTGACTATACTGAAACTTGTTAAATAGTCCACGAATTTTACATACAAGTTAGCAGGCTCATACATCTCAGATGGTACGTTGAAGGCTAGCTAGCTTTGTCGTACATGCTTTGTTGCGTTATTTCATGGAAGATCCAGTACAGAAAACTGCTCAATGGTCAGATGTTGGTTTTAAAAGCAGCTAATTATGTGGATATAATATAGATCTAAGTATGCAATGAAGCGTTGCAGTTCCAATTCCACGATCATTGAATATTTGGATGCTTTGCAGCATTTTAATCTTCAACCAATTGCAAGCTCAAGATGCTACTACTTTTGGATTTTTCTTGCGCAATGGCAGTTCTTGATTGATCTCTTGAATTGATTTAGCATGGATTTGGCTTCCAGGTAAGTCTAGAATCCTTGAACATTTTAGTTTGCATTAAGCATAGCAGTACATATGAATATATTAGGTCATGCCGTTGTTTACGACTGAGTTGTTGCAACTCCATATGTAATTTGCAAGCAGCCAAAGTGAGGTACTGATATCACACTAACTATTTATCTTTTTCAATTGATCATGAAATTGAGTGCAATACTATTATCATGTTTGATTTACACAAGAAATTTTGCTTGACTGATCATGTTAATTTTTTCTCTGCAGAATCTTTTAGTGATCAAGTTGTTACTGCACTTGCGAGTCAATGTGTGCAAAAGGATGGATCAAAGGCCACCATGGCATCGACACATTGACATTGATGTTGCTCTCTCATTTTCTCTCTTTCTAAATCCCTCAAGCCATCGGAGGAGCTCAAGTCCAAGCAGAGGCAGCTCATGGACTACTGAACAAAGTCGGTGAGCACAGAATTCCCCAATGGTCAGTGGCATCTCTATCACGTCCAGTTCATTTGTAACATCCCATAGTGATTCTAGCGACCTGGAGGTAAGTATTTGCTATATATATAGCCACTGCTACTTCTCTTGTAAAATTTTACTGTTTGCTGAATTGATCTTCCAACATTGATGTAAAGTAAATTGGTCTATGCAGATTCTCTAAGTTAATCTGGTTTAAGCAGACCATTAACACTACTAGGGTACCATTGTACTTGATTGGGGGTTATACTGCCATTCAGTTAGCACAAAATTTTGAGTCAAATATATTTACTAATATGCAAATAGTATTATTTTTACTAATAAACGCCATAAAACAACAATTTCATTTGATTCTACGACGGTTAGCTAGCTAACAACACTGAATTTAGTCAACCTTGTTATGAATCAGGTACCAAGTTGTGTTTATTGCTCTGCAACTAGCACGTAAAGAACTTAAACCGCTTCTTACTTAGAGAACTACTGGCTGAAGCACAGAATTTCTGCGGCAGCAACATATATGAAAAGTGTTGTTTTTTAATGTTTATCAGGGGGAACAATATATCAATATCCAACGGTGACATTCATGTTCTGGTACTCTTTGTTGGTTCTATATTCGGAGCATACACATTGAGTTGTCTTGGAAGTATATATCCTTTCCAAAAAGCAAAGGTAAAATTCAAGGACAGAAGAATGTCAGTACATTTTTTTAAATGTGAACACCTAAGCTCATTTGTTCATTTGAGAAGTACTGGAGTTGATTTACAATGTAATCGTTCTTGAGGTGTCCACTAGACGT
>NW_025233021.1:6628-8686 GCF_018294505.1 Triticum aestivum | reverse complement strand
GATCTGGCTCGCTGATCTCTACTTTCTTGATGCGTTGGTGCAGGCCGCGGGAACTGCTACCTCTTGAGCACGTGTTGGTTTTCCCTTGAAGAGGAAAGGGTGATGCAGTAAAGTAGCGTAAGTATTTCCCTCAGTTTTTGAGAACCAAGGTATCAATCCAGTAGGAGACTACATGCAAATCGCCTAGTACCTGCACAAACAATCAAGAACCTTGCAACCAATGCGATAAAGGGGTTGTCAATCCCTTCACGGCCACTTGCAAAAGTGAGATCTGATAAAGATAATAAGATAAATATTTTTGGTATTTTTGGTTGTATAGATTGGAAAATAAAGATTGCAAAATAAATAATAAACTAGAATTGTAGATTGGAAACTTATATGATGTAAAGTAGACCCGGGGGCCATAGGTTTCACTAGTGGCTTCTCTCAAGATAGCATATATTACGGTGGTTGAACAAATTACTGTCAAGCAATTGATAGAAAAGCGCATAGTTATGATGATATCTAAGGCAATGATCATGAATATAGGCATCACGTCCGTGTCAAGTAGACCGAAACGATTCTGCATCTACTACTATTACTCCACACATCGACCGCTATCCAGCATGCATCTAGAGTATTAAGTTCATAAAAACGGAGTAACGCATTAGGCAAGATGACATGATGTAGAGGGATAAAATCAAGCAATATGATATAAACCCCATCTTTTTATTCTCGATGGCAACAATACAATACGTGTCGTTTCCCTTTCTGTCACTGGGATCGAGCACCACAAGATTGAACCCAAAGCTAAGCACTTCTCCCACTGCAAGAAAGATCAATCTAGTAGGCCAAACTAAACCGATAATTTGAAGAGACTTGCAAAGATATCAAATCATGCATATAAGAATTCAGAGAAGAATCAAATAATATTCATAGATAATCAAGTTTATAAACCCACAATTCATCGGATCTCGGCAAACACACCGCAAAAGAGTATTACATCGAATAGATCTCCAAGAACATCGAGGAGAACTTTGTATTGAGATCCAAAGAGAGAGAAGAAGCCATCTAGCTAATAAATATGGACCCGAAGGTCTGTGGTAAACTACTCACACATCATCGGAGAGGCTATGGTGTTGATGTAGAAGCCCTCCGTGATCGAATCCCCCTCCAGCAGATCGCCGGAAAAGGCCCCAAGATGGGATCTCACGGGTACAGAAGGTTGCCGCGGTGGAAAAGTGGTTTCGTGGCTTCCCTCGATGTTTTCAGGGTATAAGAGTATATATAGGCGAAAGAACTAGGTCGGTGGAGCTACGAGGGGCCCACGAGGGTGGGGGCGCGCCCTCTTGCCTCGTGGCCGCCTCGTTGCTTGCTTGACTTCCACTCCAAGTCTCCTGGATTGCGTTTGTTCCAAAAAAGATCATCGCGAAGGTTTCGTTCCGTTTGGATTCCGTTTGATATTACTTTTCTGCCAAACACTGAAATAGGCAAAAAAACAGCAATTTGCACCGGGCCTTCGGTTAATAGGTTAGTCCCAAAAATAATATAAAAGGTATATTAAAGCCCATTAAACATCCAAAACAGATAATATAATAGCATGGAACAATAAAAAATTATAGATACATTGGAGACGTATCAGGAATAGTCTCCGTGGCGAGCGGCGACGAGCTCTTTCTTGTCCTCAAGATGCTGCTTGAGAGCATCCACGGATTCCTCCACCAGCCTTCTGTGCTCGATGCGCAGCATGGCATTCTCATCCATAAGTTTCTCGACGATGACGCCGGTCCTCTTCAACAAGGCAGTGGTCTGCTCCTGCTGCTCCGCACTTCCGACGATCTTCACCCTCAGCAGGTCGCGCTCGGCCCGGAGCTTCACATTGCTCTCATTTAGTTGCCGGATGACGTCGGTAGACTATTCAAACGAGGCTTTCAGGTCATCCTGCAACCTCTCCCACCTAGAGCTCTGATCCATCTGCCTAAGGACGAGGGCACGCATGCGCCTGTAAGAGTCCTCGCCTGCCCGCGAGGCATTTTCCCAGGCTGCCACGGTAAGGGAGGGCATCTCTGCTGCATTTGC
>NW_025233021.1:5005-5591 GCF_018294505.1 Triticum aestivum | reverse complement strand
TGTAGCGCACACACATTGATCTATCTAACTGTTTTAGTTTGTTGTGGCTAATTGCAAACAGTTCATCCATGTGAAGTGTATGCCATCAATCGCAGACACTTTGATCTGGCTTACCCGTTTCTATTCTGTTGCCTAATCGCAAACAGTTAATCCTTCTGAAGCGTATGCCCTCAATCACACACACCTTGATCTGGCTGACCGTTTCTTTTGTGTTGCCTAATCACAAATAGTTCATCCGAGTGAACCGTATGCTATATATCGCACACACCTTCATCTGGCTGCCCGTTTCTTTTGTGTTGCCTAATCACAAATAGTTCATTCGAGTGAACCATATGCTCTATATCGCACATGCCTTCATCAGGCTGCCCGTCTCTTTTGTTCCGCCTCATCGCAAACAGTTCATTGGACTGAACCGTATGCCCTGGATCGCACACGCAACTAAAATCTGAACCGTGTTTGATGCATCCTCCATTGCAAACGTTTTGCACCTTCTTTGACGTTTTTTTACATCCCCGTTTGTGATTGATGCATCGCACACAGTTTCGTGAAAGGGTCTCTGATCGTAGTGTTGCGTTAGCACCATCCT
>NW_025233021.1:0-4605 GCF_018294505.1 Triticum aestivum | reverse complement strand
TTTTGAAAAATTAGGACAACCTGGGCAATTTGTATACAAATATACTGAAAAAATTCACAATTTTACGACACTCCAGTGATTTTTAACAATTGTGTGCCTGGGCGCAAAAGTTTCTATTTTTGGACAAAATTGAATCAACTATCATCCATATTATCCCAAAGGCTTTACTTGGCACTTTATTGAAACAAAAGCTATAAAACATGATTAATAACATAGCTTAATCATGTGAACATGCAAAAACAGTAGGGGTACATATTGGGTTGTCTCCCAACAAGCGCTTTTCTTTAATGCCTTTCTAGCTAGGCATGATGATTTCAATGATGCCCGCATAAAAGTAAAGAATTGAAACACAAAGAGAGCATCATGAAACATATGTGGCAAGCACATTTAAGTCTAACCCACTTCCTATGCATAGGGATTTTGTGAGCAAACAACTTATGGGAACAAGAATCAACTAGCATAGGAAGGCAAAACAAGCATGACTTCAAAACTTTCAACACATAGAGTGGAAACTTGATATTATTGAGATATGTAAAAGCATATGTTCCTCTGTCATAATAATTTTCAGTGGCATCATGAATGAATTCAACAATATAACCATCAAATAAAGCATTACTTTCATGATCTACAAGCATAGAAATTTTACTACTCTCCACATAAGCAAAATTATTCTCATTCGGAATAGTGGGAGCAAACTCAACAAAATAACTATCGTGTGAGGCATAATCCAATTGAAAATTAAAATCATGATGACAAGTTCCATGGTTATCATTATTCTTTATAGCATACATGTCATCACAATAATCATCATAGATAGCAACTTTGTTCTCATAATCAATTGGAACCTCTTCCGAAATAGCAGATTCATCACTAAATAAAGTCATGACCTCTCCAAATCCACTTTCATAATATAATCATCATAAATAGGAGGCATGCTATCATCATAATAAATTTTCTCATCAAAACTTGGGGGACTAAAAATATCATCTTCATCAAACATAGCATCCCCAAGCTTATGGCTTTGCATATCATTAGCTTCATGGATATTCAAAGAATTCATACTAACAACATTGCAACCATGCTCATCATTCAAAGATTTAGTGCCAAACATTTTATTGACTTCTTCTTCTAACACTTGAGCACAATTGTCCTTTCCATCATTTTCACGGAAGACATTATAAAGATGAATTATATGTGAAAACCTCAATTCCATTTTTGTAGTTTTCTTTTATAGACTAAACTAGTGATAAAACATGAAACTAAAAGATTCAATTGCAAGATCTAAAGATATACCTTCAAGCACTCACCTCCCCGGCAATGGCGCCAGAAAAGATCTTGATGTCTATTACGCAACCTTCTTATAGACTCGTGTTGGGCCTCCAAGCGCAAAGTTCTGTAGGACATCAGCAAATTTTCGTCAAGTGGATGACCTAAGGTTTATCAATCCGTGGGAGGCGTAGGATGAAGATGGTCTCTCTCAAACAACCCTGCAACCAAATAACAAAGAGTCTCTTGTGTCCCCAACACACCCAATATGATGGTAAATTGTATAGGTGCACTAGTTCAGTGAAGAGATGGTGATACAAGTCTAATATGGATAGGTTTTTTTAATCTAAAAATATAAAAACAGCAAGGTAGTAAGTGGTAAAAGTGAGCGAAAAGAGTATTGCAATGCTTGGAAACAAGGCCTAGAGTTCATACTTTCACTAGTGCAAGTTCTCTCAACAATAATAACATAATTAGATCATATGGCAATCCCTTAACGTGCGACAAAAGTCACTCCAAAGTTCCTATCGCGGAGAACATAAGATGAAATTGCTTGTAGGGTACGAAACCACCTCAAAGTAATTCTTTCCAATCAATCCATCGAGCCATTCCTATAAGTGTCACAAACAACCCTAGAGTTCATAGTAAAATAACACCATATGACACACATCAATCAACCATAATGTCACCTAGATACTCCAATGTCACCACAAGTATCTGTGGGTCAATTATACGATATGCATCAAACAACTTTAGATTCATAATATTCAATCCAACATAAAGAACATCAATGAGTGCCCCAAGATTTCTACCAGAGAAACAAGGATGAAAACATGCATCAACCCCTATGCATAGATTACCCCAATGTCACCTTGGGAATCTGCGAGTTGAGTGCCAAAACATACATGAAGTGAATCAATAGAATACCCCATTGTCACCACGGGTATCCCACACAAGACATACATCAAGTGTTCTCAAATCGATAATAGTATTCAATCCGATAATAGTGAAACCTCAAAGGTAAAACTCAATTCATCACAAGAAGGGAGAGGGGAGAAACACCATATGATCCAACTATAGTAACAAAGCTCACGGTACATCAAGATCGTGCCATATCAAGAACACGAGAGAGAGAAGATCAAACACATAGCTATTGGTACATACCCTCAGCCCCGAGGGTGAATGACTCCCTCCTCATCACGGAGACCGCCGGGATGATGAAGATGTCCACCGGTGATGGTTTCCCCCTCTGTCAGGGTGCCGGAACGGGCTCCCGATTGCTTTTTCGTGGCCATAGAGGCTTGCGATGGCGGAACTCCCGATCTAGGTTTATTTCTGGGGGTTTCTATATTTATAGGAATTTTTGGCGTCAGGAACAAGTCAGGGGGGTCCACAAGGGAACGACAAGGCAGGGGGAGGGGGTGCTCTCCACCCTTGTGGATGCCTCGTGGCTCTTCTGGACCAACTCTTTTGCTTCGGGGGCTTCTTCTGGTCCATAAAAAACCACCGTAAATTTTCAGCTCATTTGGACTCCGTTTGGTATTCCTTTTTTGCGAAACTCAAAAACAAGGAAAAAACAGATGCTGGCACCTGGCTCTGGGTTAACAGGTTAGTCCCAAAAATAATATAAAATAGCATATAAATGCATATAAAACATCCAAGATGGATAATATAATAGCATGGGACAATCAAAAGTTATAGATACGTTGGAGACGTATCACATGGCATATGTGGTAGACCAAGCACACGTTATGTACGCAAACCTGGATCACGACGGGCTTCTTCTTCTCTGCCTCCTTTAGAAGCTTCTCGCTTTCCAGGACTGTGGTGTACTCAACATCTAGCCCAACGAACCACTCATCCTTTGAACTTTTGAACATGCATAGGAAGCGAGCAAGGCATGCTTCCACCGTCGCGGATCTACGGGTGTACATGCCGATGAACTCATCGCCGGTGATGGTTCTAACCTTGTACTCACCGACGATCATGGAGATTTGGGAGGCCGGTTAGGGGAAGTTGAACTGGTGTAATGTGAAAGGACGGGATGACTCGAAGCGAACTGTTGTAAGGTAGAAGACGGGGACGAGTAGGGCGTGCGAACGGCGTGGGGTGGTGGCTTGCCCGGTGGATAAACGGCTGCATGCCCCAAAGAGTTCTCGAGTACTTTGTGGGACCCACTAGATGTCATGTCTACTAGACCCATATCGTAGGCCTGACGGTATAGCTTCTGCGTGTTCGCACGCCATGCCAGCGTGTGCATGTAACTTCACTTAATTCCGTCAACCGTCGCGCCTCCCACGACCTTCGCCTCCCTCGCGCGGTCGCGCCCTTTGAGACATCGGACGGCTATAAATGAGCAATTCTTTTTGCCTACTCCCCATGCTTGATACTCCCTCTGGTCCTTTTTACTCCGCGTAAGATTTGTGTCAAGTCAAAGTTTGCAAAGTTTTTGACCAAATTTATACTAAAAATATCAATATCTACAATACCAAATAAATATTTTATGAAACTACATTTCATAATGAGTATAGAAATATTGATTTGACATTGTGAATGTTGATACATTTTTCTATAAGTTTGGTCAAAGTAGAGGTACATTGACTTCAGACAAAACTTATATGCACAATGCAGACTAGTTCCTCCGTCCAGGTGCGTGCCATGTCCTATCTAGTCATCACAACAAGGTTAGCTATTAGAGTACTACTACCTCCCTTCTAGTTTAAAGGGCTCGATTAAAAAAATTCACCTACTCTTACCAAGATAGAGGCGGTGCAATAGTTTTTGTAGTCTGCAAAAGTAGTCAATTAATGCTCTCATTCTTCACAAAAATGTGTTTACCAATGCATTATCGCATTGCATGCATGCATGAACACTAGTAAATGACAAAGATTCTTACATGCATTAGTTAATATTCTCTTTAGGCCACTCATAGTGGAAAGTATCATATACTAGTATCATGTACATGATACTAGTTTATGATACGGGACTACCTTTATAGTGCCATGCATGACACAAAGTAGCATAGTATTTAACATGATACAATATCTACCTATGTTACTCTAACCCCCCTCTCTTCTTTAATTCTTTGCCACATAAGCATGTTTGGTATTCCCGTGTGCATGATACCAGCTAAGATACCACCACTATGGCCAGCCTTAATCATTGCATGCAATAATTTAATGCACCTTGAAACCCGAACATGTGTGGGGCGTGTATGTTTTTAATGACTTGAGACTATACCTAGCCCGGCATGCAATATGACTTATTATGCACCATTCCCCATACCTACATGAGGCCCATTCATCTCCAAATCTTTTCCTCTCCGTGTGGGAAAACAAT
>NW_025233020.1:7003-8688 GCF_018294505.1 Triticum aestivum | reverse complement strand
CACGCGCCTGTGCCTACTGGCGCGAGGAGGAAGGCGACAGGGGGGGGGGGAAGTGGAGATGGGCTGGGCCGCACAGGAGCTGGGCCGGCTGGCTACCGGGTGAGCGCCAGATAAGTCCTTCTCTCTCTCTCTTTCATTTCTATTTAATTTTGTTTTCTATTTTCTGTAGTTTGTTTTGATTTAGTTTTAGACACTAAACCATTTTATAAAATCCTGGAAATAGTTATGTGGCTAGGACTAAAATATACCAAACCACATAAAATGTTCCAGTAATTATTGGACATATATTATTTATATATCAAATATATATCCAATGCAAATAGCTATTTATTTAATTCAAAGGCCCAGAATAATTAACTCTGAGATACCAAAAATATTGTTTTGAGTTTTACCTCTTTGCAATATTTTCAGAGACTAAGAGGAACATTTTCTTGGACTTCTTTGAGGAGATTTTAATGTTGATCATTTTTAGAAGGTTTCTGAGGCTTTAAAAATTCCTCAATTCAAACTTCATTTGAATTAAAACATGATACTCACATGAGGTCTAGCCTAGTGCATAACAGGACCAGGGATGTGACAACTCACCCCCACTAAACAAAAATCTCGTCCCGAGATTCAAGCGTAGGGTAGGGTGAAGGGGAAACGCAAACTAGCACAATCTTCACGATCCAGGGTGCACTTTATCAAAGCGTTGATTCGATCACCATCTTTGTCTCGAAGTCTTGCTCTGAGAACTCCAACTAACATGACAACGAGAGGAAAGGAAAGATCCTAAAAGAATGGTTCTTCTCGAAGGTCGAACAACTCAGGATTAACTCACGGAATGAGACATAGCAACATCTCTCGAGCTGAGAGGCGAAGCACACATCCTTAGGAATGGAGTGAAGCAGATGACGAAGGTTCACTAGGTAGACCACAATTTCATGCTTAAGAAGGTGGTAATAGATTGTCAACGTAGCGAGGAGTTGAGTTGCCATGATACCATAACGATACACTTTAGGGAAGGTGACTCGTAGAGATATCCCCTTAAGTGGCAAAAAGAATTACTTTTGATTCAGAGATCATTGAAACTCTTTAAACCAGCCTAAGGCAATTCTCGAGCGATCATTTGGAGGGGGTCGGTAGAATGGCATACTCGGACTTGGATGATGTGGATTACCTTGTTGAAGACAACGTAATGGATGAATTTGCTTACCACCGGAAATGGAAGAGACCTGTGGTAGAATGGCACATTGGCGGTGCAAGCTGGGAACAAAATGCAAATGCTGGGAATGATTCTGGTAACTGGGGAAGAACCCAACAATAAAGAGTGAATTCACTGTTGGAGTGGTTATAGCATAACCGAGGAAATCTGGGGCAATCCCAGTTAGTGCCGATGATAACACGTAGCGCTTGTGCGTGCTCTCAAGAACTTGAGCATTTTCATAATCATCAAGGTTTTACCAACATCCGTGTCAAGGATGCTGACAACACAACATACTACCATGATGAATAGCGATGGACGATGCAGATGCAAAGGAGGATAACACTTTCTCAGATTTCACCTTAGCGAGCCAAGGAACAAAATCTGGACGATCGACCGAGAGACATTTAGCACTCCGCTTCTAATGTTCTCCTTGATGTACTAGCGTATCCCATTCCTTGAAATGGTCTGGTATCTAGAACATCAAGTAAAGGTCGGACTT
>NW_025233020.1:0-4240 GCF_018294505.1 Triticum aestivum | reverse complement strand
TATCTTTGAACAACTCAATCAGTGGCTTGGTGTGCTCGGAACACATATGGAATGAAGGTTGCAAGTCTCCAGACCACAGAATACTTCGCACGTATGCATGACTGACTTGGGATGATTCCAGAGGAAGCAAAACTAACTTTCTCAAATCCACGGCGGCAACTTTCACCAAATGCACGTGTATAAGAGGAAGTCACTCCTTTCATCAAACAAATACTTCATGAGTTAGCATGAAGAAATGCTTTCAAAAGTTTCCAACACTAGCTTAATGTTCAACAAAATCATGGAGGAGATAAGGATGTTGTCAATGGGCTCAACAACAATTCTTCCGGGTTTCCCTTTAAAAGGAATTCCATAGTTAAGAGAACAAGTGTTAGCATTGGTCAGACCCAAAAGATATAATGGTGTATGCTCGAGGGATCAACCACGAGTAAGACAACATTACGAATATCGTTGGTTCTGGTCCGATTGGATGATAGCCCATACTCAAATTATAGATGGGGTAAGACAATAGGTCCAACAACTGATCACAAGGACCAATTAATGAAGATATCATCTTTCTTCAACACACACACATACACAGAAAGATATCCCTTAACATGAACTAAGTCAGACAAGCTTTTATCTTCCAAGTCTCCAAGTTGTTGTCTAGCTTAACCAACTAGCTCCGGGATATCCATCACAGATTCTTGGAGAAAGGGTGGTTCACAAGAACCCGACTTGATCACGAGCTCAACATAGCAGTCAGGTGACAACCTGGTAATACTTCCGAGAAGATATTCAGAAAATCACGAACCACCGGTATGTTACTAAGCTCGAGAACAATCTTGCTTTTCAGGGCAAGACGATATGATCAATAGAGCAAGGATTTGAAATAATCCTAACTCATCGATCGAGGAGTGAACCAGGAGAATGGACTAGGTAGCACGATCAATCTTAGAATGATGATTCAATAACCAACACACTAAGAATGAAATTATTGTCCTTTAACTACCAAGCAATGAGGTTGCTGGGAGTATTGATTTCACACATCACAATTCATTTGTCGGTATTCCGGTTGCATCAACACGAGGGCCGAGGAATGACTAATGATGGTGAGAAGTATCACTATACCAAGAGTACATAGGATGGTGTGCAATTCCTCTAACAATCTAGATATAGAATAAGGTAATACTCCAAGGTAGAACAGAACCAAAAGCTGGATTGGCATTTGATCTGCGGAATACAACTACTTTGACCCAATCCTAGATATGGATGAGGTACTGGAGTTTGTTTCTCCTAGTCATTCCGCGATAGAATGGCTTGACGGACCACAAAAGTAGTAGGCATCGATAAACGAATGCACGCATACTCTTGACTATCAATTGATAGACGAAGGTCAGTAGACAACTAAAGAGGGACAACTCAAAGGAACATATAACTTTCTGAGTTGTGGATGCATAGACTAGTATGTCAAACCAAGTTCAACATAATTCTTCCGGATAACCCATGCAGAAGGGTTGAGCTGGCAGAGTCACAATATAGCATGGAGAACTCATCGACAGCACTCTTGTTGTCATCTTTTGGTTCAGAAGAACTCCTGCCAAGAATGGTTCATGGTAATTGGAAGAAGGATGTACCACGAACCTCGAGGACTATCGCAAAGGTTACTACTATCCTAAAGGGACTAGCAAACACTATCAACATGAAGTAAGTAGAGTGAATCTCGGGTTCAAGAACCCAGGAATAGAATGCCTACTAACTAAATGGCATCACAGGATGCTTTCGATAATAAAGGCCAGAATCTTCACACTGGGAACACAAAACGTTGCTAGATTACTAGGTGACTCCCTAAAACACCTAGGGTCATAATAATTATTCCAACATATATGTCGAGGCAATAAAGTACCTCAACTCACTAATTTGTGTGATTAATCTGACCAAAGGCACATCGGAAACAGAAGGAAGGGATTTGCAAATGCATCGGACTATTTAGAAACCTGGGATGACTCCGATAGCATAACGGCTGTAAATGCTCAAAGGATTGGAGACATGCTACAAAATGGTGGCATAGCCACTCAGAAGCACAATATCAAGGTTTCGAGATCAACAATTAACATACGGAAGTAGAAACTGAACTCAAGCTTAGAACCATCAATCCTACAAGTCTGCAGATTAGTAACACGTGATCCTGATAGAAAGAAGAGATAGCCTAGTTCTTAATCCCCGTAGGAAAGATAAGATGACTCAGATCAGAAGGGCATGAGGTAAAGGAGTAAAAAGAGCCTTACGTTCCATCCCACAATCAATTCCCTTATATAACTAAAGAATTTCTAGACTCAACTTCGATCCGTTTGGCTTGGTAGTCCTACAGGCAACCTGGCTCTGATACCAACGCTGTCAGGACCCCGACTCAATGCCACATTGATCTAGCATGTAACACCTCATATCACTTTGCGGCCTCACGCACGGTATTCCCACGGGTGTCGCCTTACCTTACCCCGGGACCGTTTGCGCCTTTTGGCACACGTATATGACAGTGTCGCTAGCATCCATATGATAAGGAGCCCGGGCTGACATGGCTAGTCGTGAACCCAAAGTGGCACAGACTTACAGGGACAGGCATCCATGACCCAGCATCGAACGTGTCGGTCATCAGCGAGTGAATCCAGGCTGTAGCACTGGGCTAGCAGGACTCCGGTGAACCGGGCTGTAGCGGGCTAACAGGACTCCGGTATTCATCGCGTGACATTTCCCCGAAGGGACAGACACATGAACGAAGAAGGACACATGCCGGCCAGCCTAAGTGTTTCGGAGCAGTAGCAAGCTACCAAGGCTCGGTGGAAACACTAGGAGACATTTCTCGGTAAGAGAGGCTACTAAAGATAAACAACTAGATAGTCAGATCCCACACATACCAAGCATTTCAATAACATACACACAATATGCTCGATATGTGCAATACAACATGGCATCACAAAATGACTCTACGACTCAAGTAGTTTATTCAATAGGCTCCGAGGAGCGAGACATTACAAACATGGGTCTCATGACCCAACAATCAGAGCATACAAGTCAAAGCACAAGCGGAAGCTATCATGTCTGAGTACAGACATCTATAAATGAAAAGGCTGAGAAGCCTGACTATCTATCAGATCCTGCCGAGGGCACAAGATCGTAGCTGAGGTAACAAGCTAAACGTCGAAGTCCACGCGAAACTACTAGTGAGACTGAAGTCTCTCTGCAAAAACATAAAATAGGCAAACGTGAGTACAAATGTACCCAGCAAGACTTACATCAGAACTAACTACATATGCATCATTATCAACAAAGGGGTGGTGGGGTTTAACTGCAGCAAGCCAGCTTTGACTCGGTGGCTATCCTAAACTACGACTGCGAGTAACTCTTTTGAGGTGGCGCACACGAGTCCACATATTCACCATATCAATACACCACTATGGATCCGCTCCCGTCTCCCTACGAGAACGCCATCCATAGCACTCACGCTTATCTTGCGTATTTTAGAGTATCCACTTTCACTTGTCTATGAACTGATATAAGCAACCGAGAAGTCCTTTACCGCGGACACGGCTATTCGAATAGATGATGTTAACCCTGCAGGGGTGTACTTCTTCATACATGTTTCCACCACTTAGCGTCTGCACACGACATGTGCTCGGCAGACTTCAAGCGAAAGCCGACGTGGGTGTAGACCACGACCTACCTAAACACTCAAGTCTCTAGTCCAGGTTTATCGCCTATTCGGGTTCCATCCATGAGGAGATCCGGCCGGAGTTTCGCTCACAGCCCCAAACGATGTGAACAGGGTTCCCGAGACACCAAACGGGCATCCGGTACACCGTGCCACGTACCTACCGCATCACAGCCCACCCCTACGGTCAGCGCTGTCCACGGCCTCCAGTAAGCTACAAACACCAGAAACTACTTGCAACTCCTGGACAGAGGACTAGGGTGAATAAGAAGTCGAGCGGGGTCATATTTCAGGGCCCAATGCATGGTAGTAGCTGAATCATGGATCACAAACACAGAACTCAGTTCCTAAGGACGGCTTCAATGAGACAACCCACCATGTACTCCTACATGGCCTCTCACCGACACCTTTTACCAAATCGTGTTCACACACTTAGCTCACACATAGTAGGACATGTTCACACACCTCTGATTCATCCTCGATGAATCAGACCTGACTCAACTCTAAGCAGTAGCAGGCATGACAAACAAGCATGAATGAGTAGGCACATCA
>NW_025233019.1:7956-8689 GCF_018294505.1 Triticum aestivum | reverse complement strand
ATAAGTTCAAAAAAAATGAAATCCCTTTGTAACAGACAAGTTTCTGTATGAAACCCTGATACTTCGAAAGAGATTGTCTGTTTTGTACACGAAGTGCATCCAGTTTTTGCCGTAACCCTCTCTACATTCTTGCACATGCTATGTGGGTCAAATGATGATACCATGCCAACTTTCAACCTTTTCAGAGGTTATTTGAAATGCTTTTCAATTTCAGGGTCTTATAGCTCAAAATAATCAGTAAATTCATGAAAAATAACAAATGAAGTCAGAAAGGGTTGAAAATGGATGATGCGGCTTTGAATGGTGCATTTTGAGCACAGAGAAACTATGGAGTTCAAATAAGTTCAGAAAAAATGAAATCCCTTTGTAACAGACAAGTTTCTGTATGAAACCCTGATACTTCGAAAGAGATTGTCCGTTTTGTACACGAAGTGCATCCAGTTTTTGCCGTAACCCTCTCTACTTTCTTGCACATGCTATGTGGGTCAAATGATGATACCATGCCAACTTTCAACCTTTTCAGAGTTTATTTGAAATGCTTTTCAATTTCAGGGTCTTATAGCTCAAAATAATCAGTAATTGCAAGTAAAATAACAAATGAAGTCAGAAAGGGTTGAAAATGGATGATGCGGCTTTGAATGGTGCATTTTGAGCACAGAAAAACAATGGGGTTCAAATAAGTTCAAAAAAATGATATCCCTTTGTAACAGACAAGTTTCCGTATGAAACCCTG
>NW_025233019.1:0-1092 GCF_018294505.1 Triticum aestivum | reverse complement strand
AGGGTTGAAAATGGATGATGCGGCTTTGAATGGTGCATTTTGAGCACAGAAAAACTATGGGGTTCAAATAAGTTCAAAAAAATGAAATCCCTTTGTAACAGACAAGTTTCCGTATGAAACCCTGATACTTCGAAAGAGATTGTCCGTTTTGTACACGAACTGCATCCAATTTTTGCCGTAACCCTCTCTACTTTCTTGCACATGCTATGTGGGTCAAATGATGATACCATGCCAACTTTCAACCTTTTCAGAGTTCTTTTGAAATGCTTTTCAATTTCAGGGTTTTATACCTCAAAATAATCAGTAAATGCATGAAAAATAACAAATGAAGTCAGAAAGGGTTGAAAATTGATGATGCGGCTTTGAATGGCACATTTTCATCACAGAAAAACTATGGAGTTCAAATAAGTTCAAAAAAATGAAATCCCTTTATAACAGACAAGTTTCCGTATGAAACCCTGATACTTCGAAAGAGATTGCCCGTTTTATACACGAAATGCATCCAGTTTTTGCCGTAACCCTCTCTACTTTCTTGCACATGCTATGTGGGTCAAATGATAATACTATGCCAACTTTCAACCTTTTCAGAGTTCATTTGAAATGCTTTTCAATTTCAGGGTCTTATAGCTCAAAATAACCAGTAAATGCATGAAAAATAACAAATGAAGTCAGAAAGGGTTGAAAATGGATGATGCGGCTTTGAATGGTGCATTTTGAGCACAGAAAAACTACGGAGTTCAAATAAGTTCAAAAAAAATGAAATCCCTTTGTAACAGACAAGTTTCTGTATGAAACCCTGATACTTCGAAAGAGATTGTCCGTTTTGTACACGAAGTGCATCCAGTTTTTGCCGTAACCCTCTCTACTTTCTTGCACATGCTATGTGGGTCAAATGATGATACCATGCCAACTTTCAACCTTTTCAGAGTTTATTTGAAATTGTTTTCAATTTCAGGGTCTTATAGCTCAAAATAATCAGTAATTGCATGTAAAATAACAAATGAAGTCAGAAAGGGTTGAAAATGGATGATGCGGCTTTGAATGGTGCATTTTGAGCACAGAAAAACAATGGGGTTCAAATAAGTTCAAAAA
>NW_025233018.1:7796-8690 GCF_018294505.1 Triticum aestivum | reverse complement strand
AGGAACCCAAATCTCGGGACGAGATTCTTTTGAGTGGGGGTGAGTTGTCACACCCTAGCTAGTCATGCATTAGAGTGTTGCATCATGTTTATTTTTTCACCAGAAACCTGAAATGGGGATGACAGAACCCCCAGTCCCCTCTGAAACCAACTAGGGTTTACTAAAAACTTTTTCAATGAACCTGAAATGCCCTTCTAAAATGCCCATCACTTTTGTCTTGGTTCAGAACCTCTGCCAAAAGTGGTGCACATTTTCCTAGGCCATCTTAGGGTTTTTGAATTAAATCATAAATATTTGAATTTGGGCATTTAAAGTTATATAAAATATTTAAATGCTCAAATATCTCCAAACTAAAATGTTTCATGTTGGAAATAATCCAACTATGGACCAGGAGTAGTTTGGTGATTTTAGGAGTTGCCTAAGTATTTTATTTAATTCAACAAAGTTGCAGAAGTATTAAAAAAAAGAGAAAACAGAAAGAAATGGAAAAACTTACCTGGCGCCCAGCACCCGGCCCACCTGCCGGCCCAGCCCAGCACCGCTCCAGCGAGCTGCTTGCCGGCCAGGCAGGCAGGCAGGTGCCCGACGGCGACCGCAGCGCGCGCCACGCACCTGCTCGCCGCCTCGCCGCTCCCCTCGTTCGGTGACGTCGTGGACCGGCCTCCCTCGCTCCCCCGAACCCCCCAGACACCCCCGCTCCTCTCCAGCTCCTCCCCCTCGCGCTCCCCCGCCATGGCCGACGCCACCATCGCCGTGCCTTCGTCGTAGCCGTGCTCCCCGCCACCCGTGCGTCCTCTCATCGTGTCCAGGAGCTCCGCCGCTGTCCACTTCATCGAGCAGCCGAGCCCCAAGCGCTCGCAACGCCCGAGTCCACCGCACCGACCTCGCCCGAGT
>NW_025233018.1:0-7786 GCF_018294505.1 Triticum aestivum | reverse complement strand
CTCCTCCCCCCTCGCGCTCCCCCGCCATGGCCGACGCCACCATCGCCGTGCCTTCGTCGTAGCCGTGCTCCCCGCCACCCGTGCGTCCTCTCATCGTGTCCAGGAGCTCCGCCGCTGTCCACTTCATCGAGCAGCCGAGCCCCAAGCGCTCGCAACGCCCGAGTCCACCGCACCGACCTCGCCCGAGTCCGCCGTCGCCGGAGATCCCCTTCAACGCCGTCGTCGCTCCGGTTCATCTCCGGCCACACCAAGGGCTTCGTCGCACTCACTGTGAGCTTAGCCATCTTCCCCTCCCTTCCGTTCTTGCTCCCGAGCCGTGTAGCGACCTCTCGGAGCTCAACCGCACCCACCGCCGTGGAGCTCGTCGCCGACGTGCTCCCGGTCACCCTCCGGCCACAAACTGGTGTCCATCATGCTCACCATGTCACTTAGCACCTAGCTAGCCACTCCCCGAGCCTCACCGACCCCTCTAGCGTCAAGTTCGTCTTCGGCCGAACCCCGGTGGCCGCCAAAGTCGTCGCCGGCGCCAACTCCGGCCACCCCGACCCCAACGGACTCCACCAAGAGCTGCGGCTCGTCCTCAGCTCCACTCCGGTGGTCTCCGCGACCCATTTGGTGGCCGAAACGGCCAAAACCACTTCCGCCGCCGCGTCGGGCTCGCCGGCGGCTAAACGCCGGTGCAGCCGACCCGGGTTTGACCACGGGTGGGCCCTGGTTGACTCCCCTGAGTCAATGACAGGTGGGGCCCAGCCCTGTTAATTAAACAGGTTTAGTTTTAATTAAACTTTAATTAATCTAATCACACTGACACGCGGGACCCACTGTCAGGTTTGACCCGAACGTGTTCCGTTGACCTGCTGACGTCACACTGACGTCAGGCTGACGCAATAATTGATTTTCTGGAATTAATCTAATATAGGAAATTCCAGAATATAGTTTAAACTTCAAAAATTCATAACTTTTATTTTGTAACTCCAAATCAGACAAATTATATATGAAAAATGATTAGAAAAATCCAATCTATCCATCTGTACTATTTTCATGCATGATTAAACAAGTTAACCTGATGTTTAATGCAGAACAAGGAAAAGCACTTTAAAAGGCCATGTTTGAGTTTGAAATTTGAATCTTTGATTCAAATTGGTTCAAACCCTTCTGGTCTTAGTTGCATTAGCCCAACACACTCATATTGCTATGTTTCATGCATGCATAATATTGTTGCACATTGTTTGGTGATGGTTGTGTATCGGAGTTCTTTGCGGCAGGTTCTGCCCCTGAGGAGTACCGTGATTACCCTAACGAAGAACCGTATCAGTGCATCGAACCATCAGGCAAGCAACCAACCATTTGATCATATCGATACAATCCCATGTTCTCGCTCCTGCTCTCTTTTACTGCATTAAGACAGCGCGTTTCAAACTGCTGTGTGCTACGGTAGTTGAACCCATTTCCTCTGCATGACCTGTCATTGCCACAGTAACTAGATGAAACCCACTAGCATGTGTAGGAGTTGATTGAGCCATATGTATGTGTTGTTCCTACCTTGCTATGCCTGCTATGCTTAGAGTCGTGTCAGGTCTGGTTCATCTGGGTGATGGCTAGAGTGAAATGTGGTGAACACGTTTTGGTAAAGGTATCGATGAGAGGCCATGTAGGAGTACATGGTGGATTGTTTCATTGAAGCCGACCTTAAGCACTGAGATCTGTATGTGTGATTTAAGATACAGCTACTACCATGCATTGGGCCCTGAAATATGACCCCGCTCGACTTCTTATTCACCCTAGCTCTCTGTCCAGGAGTTGCAAGTAGTTTCTGGTGTTTGTAGCCTACTGGAGGCCGTGGACAGCGCTGACCGTAGGGGTGGGCTGTGATGCGGTAGGTACGTGGCACGGTGTACCGAATACCCGTTAGGTATCTCGGGAACCCTGTTCACATTGTTCAGGGCCGTATGGGAAACCTCGGCCGGACTCCCTGCGGATGGAACCTGGATAGGCGATAAACCTGGACTAGAGACTTAGGTGTTTAGGTAGGTCGTGGTCTACACCCACGTCGGCTTTCGCTTGAAGTCTGCCGAGCACATGTCGTGTGCAGACGCTAAGTGGTGGAAACATGTATGAAGAAGTACACCCCTGCAGGGTTATCATGATCTATTCGAATAGCCGCGTCCGCGGTAAAGGACTACTTGGTTGCCTATACAGTTCATAGACAAGTAAATGGAAACTACTAAAAGCCTCAAGATAAGTGTGAGTGCCGAGGATGGCTCTTCCGTAGGAAGACGGAGGTGGATCCTCGGTAGTGTATTGAAAAAGTGGTGAGTAGTGGACTCGTGTGCGCAAAACCATTTCAAGTTGGAGTCTCGTAGATTAGCCTAGCCAAGAGTCAAAGCTGGCTTGCTGCAATAACTCCACCAACCCTTCTTGATAATATGCATGTATGTAGGATCTGATGTAAGTCTTGCTGAGTACCTTTGTACTCATGTTGCTATAATTTACATTTTTACAGAAGACGCTGCAACCCCTTCTGATGGGTTCTACGTAGACGTTGACATCAATGAGTAGGCTAAGGCCCAGGTGGTGATCCTGAGCTTGTGAAGGACCACGTAGTATAGCTAGGCTTTCCAAGCCTCTTTTATTTTACTAGTTGTCTGTACTCAGACAAGTTACTTCCGCTGCTGGTTTGTATGACTGTATGACTTGAATGCTTGGGTCGTGTGACCCGTACCTTTGTGTATGTTATGTATGGCTCTCTGAGCCTTAAATAAAGTACTTGTGTCATAGAGTCATGTTGTGATGCCTTGTTGTGTTTGCACATATCGAGCATATTGTGTGTATGATTGAAATGCTTGGTATGTGTGGGATCTGACTACCTAGTTGTTTATCCTTAGTAGCCTCTCTTACCGGGAAATGTCTCCTAGTGTTACACTGAGCCATGGTAGCTTGCTACTGCTCTGGAACACTTAGGCTGGCCGGCATGTGTCCTTCTTCGTTCCTGTGTCTGTCCCTTCGGGGAAATGTCACGCATTGAGTACCGGAGTCCTGTTAGCCCGCTACAGCCCGGTTTACCGGAGTCCTGCTAGCCCGGTGCTACAGCCCGGACCCACTTGCTGATGACCGACACGTTCGTTGCTGGGTCATGGATGCCTGTCCCTGTAAGCACTGTGCCACTTTGGGTTTACGACTAGTCATGTCATCCCGGGCTCTTTATCATATGGATGCTAGCGACACTATCATATACGTGAGCCAAAAGACGCAAACGGCCCCGGGCAAAGGTAAGGCGACACCCGTGGGGATGCCGTGCGTGAGGCCGCAAAGTGATATGGGGTGTTACAAGCTAGATCGATGTGACATCGAGTCGGGGTCCTGACAGCGTTGGCATCAGAGCCGGACTGCCTATAGGTTCTCCAAGCCAAACTGGTCGATGTTGAGTCTAGAAATTCCTTAGTTATATGTAGGGGAATTGTTTGTGGGTTGGAACGTAAGGTTCTTTTTACTCCTTATCTTATGACATTCTGATCTGAGTCAGTCTATTCTTCCACCGGGGGTTAAGGAATTAGGATCTTTTCTCTCTATCAGGATCACGTGTTACTAATCAGTAGTACCTTATAGGTTTGATGGATACAAGCCTAGTATAGTTCTACTACCACATCATGTTGTTAGGATGGACTCAGAACTTTGATATGATGATGTTGAGTGTATATGAAATCCTTTGTCAAATGTCTCAAAATCCTTCTTGAGCATTTACAGCTGTTATGCTGCCGAAATTTTGCTAGAAATTCTAATGCCTTTGCATTATGGTTGTGCTTTCAGATGGCCACTCGCGACCTTAATCAAGTGGTTCGCCTGACTCGATGCCTAGATGTACCCGGCCATACCGCCATGTTGGTCAGGGTAATGACTGAGGCTGGATACCGTTGGTATCCTGAGTACACGGTCGAAGAGCAATTCCGAGACTTTAATCAAAGCTAGTATCTCTGCACTGTCAGGATATTTCCATCTTATCCTGGGTCCACCGAGCCCCTTCACTGCTCCTATGGACTCGGGGTTACTATTGAGATGGCTGTGCAGGACGCCGCCTACTCTATGATGACCATCATGCGAGTCAGGTCTGGCCTATTTCGGGACTCTGACTTCCGGTATATGCTAGGATCACTTCCGGGAGCACAAGGGTATCTCCAGGCTATCTATGCTGACCCCACCCAGGAGGATTCACGGACCCGCACTACTGCTGAGATGCTCGAGGATAAGGACCATGAAAATCGGGCCTTGAGGTTAGAGCTCTTCAATACCCGTGCTGACCATTGGGCCACATTGACTCGGTTTGCACCGGCGGTGCAAGCTGGATATTCGGATATGCGCGATCTCTATCCTGTGAGATCTGCTCTGCCAGACGTGATGGGTTGGCGTGATGTAGGAGGCATCACCCCACCTCGCGGTCCCCGCAGGCCACCGTCTGTTGGTCCCAGACCTCATCCTAGTCCCTATGGTCCACAAGCTCCGCGAGATCGTCTGTTTCCGGATGATCATGTTGAGCTTCCAGGCTATGGAGGTAATTTCTACAAGGACTACTACGGATCGGTCTGAGTTAGTGGTAGTATCACTAGTTTGTACTAGCTGTGTCGTCTATCGTCCCGCGTGACTCGTGGGATATGACCTAGTTTGTACCGCTTCCGGAGGTGTAGAAAAATAATGTATAGGAGCTTGGGATGCCTCCGATGTGATGTAATCTTCCTTTCACCGTAACAGTACCTTGTTTGGTTTTGTACTAAACCTTGTATGGTGTGTATGACGATGGAATAAAGAAGCAGTTTCTGTATCTACCATGTCATACGGATGATCATCTTGCATTCCGAGTTATTCCTTACATTCTGTATCCTATGTCGGAATCTTATCATTCTGACTAAATCATTGTCTTGTTTACCTAGGATGGTCAACACGCGCACTAACCCTGCTCCTCAAGAGCAGGCCGAAGGTAGTGAAGTCAGGAATGCAAATCTGCCTCATCCTCCTTCCCTAGCCGAGGTTATGATGGAAGCTGAGAGAAATAAACGGGAGACCAACCGTTTGTTGGAGCGTATTGAACAGAACACGGCACACCATCAGAGGACTAACGTGGTGTCACTCAGTGATTTCATCAAGTTACATCCACCCACGTTCCACCACTCCGTCGAGCCTCTCAACGCTGATGACTGGCTTCGCAGTATTTCTCACAAACTGCGTTCTGTGCTAGTAGCTGAGGCTGACAACGTCACCTTTGCTGCATATCATCTTGAAGGCCCCGCCAGTCTATGGTGGGAGAATTATGGAGCTATGCGCCCAGCGGGCCATGTCACTACTTGGGCGGAATTCAGCGAGGCTTTCCGTGAACATCACATTCCGGAGGGTCTCATGGACCGTAAACGTGAGGAATTTTGCAGTTTCACTCAGGGCCGACTCTCTGTGGATGCCTACAACAGGGAGTTTGGTAACCTCGCACGATATGCTACTGAGGAAGTTTCTACCGATGCCAAGAAGCAAGCAAGGTTCCGTAAGGGGCTTAGTCCTGAGCTTCGCCGCGACCTCCGTCTGCATGAGTGCACATCCTTTCAGAAACTTGTTAACAAGGCCATCAGTGCTGAGACTGGTCAGACTGATTATGACGCAACACGCAAGCATGGCCGTGACGTGGGTTCCTCATCCGGTGCTGGTCCTCAGAAGCGCCGCGTGTGGGTGCCAAACACTGCCCTGCCACCCAGGTTCACACCGAGGCCATCCTTCCAGGCGCCTCGCCCCGTTCAACAGTCTGCACCAGCCAAGCCCTATGGTGGTCCAACCAACAACACTCCTCCACGTACCAGTTCTGTGACTTGCTTTAAGTGTGGGGAATCTGGCCACTATATGCGCGAGTGTCCCCAGACCAACCCCAACCAATCTGCTAAAACTGTTGGCCGTGGCAAGCCGACAGGAAAAGTGTTCCACGCCAAGCCGGCCACCGCTACACGTGGCCATGTCAACTGTATCTCTGCCGAGGAAGCTCAAGAGGATCCCAACGTCGTTCTTGGTACGCTTCTTGTTAATTGCCACCCGGCATCTGTTCTTTTCGATACAGGAGCCTCTCATTCTTTTATATCCGAAAATTATGCTCGTTTGCATAACATCGCATTCCGTGACATGCCAACCTCTATGGTAATTCAAACTCCGGGATCCAAATGGCAAACTTCTAGAGTAAGCCATGGAAATGAAATCCAAGTCGACAGACTTGTTTTCCTCGCATCTTTGATAGCCCTTAAATCTTCAGATATTAATATCATTCTGGGTATGGACTGGATGTCAGTTCATCATGCCCAAATTGATTGCTTCTCTAGGACTGTTCAACTTACCCATCCTTCGGGGAAGATAGTCAATGTCTTGACCCGAATAGCCAAGCGACAGTTATATTCTCTTAACGCCAGCCCTTTGCCAGACCTTGAGGACGTCCCGGTAGTCTGTGACTTTCCGGATGTTTTCCCAGAGGAATTGCCAGGTGTTCCACCTGACAGGGATGTTGAGTTCGTAATAGACCTCATTCCAGGAACCGTTCCGATTGCTAGAAGACCCTATAAGATGGCACCACTAGAACTAGCCGAGCTTAAGAAACAACTCGATGAGTCCTTGAAAAAGGGTTTCATCCGACCTAGTTCATCTCCATGGGCTTGCCCCGTCCTCTTCGTCAAGAAGAAGGATGGTACAGACCGGATGGTTGTAGATTACCGACCTGTCAATTTGGTCACAATCAAGAACAAATATCCGCTCCCTAGGATCAACGACCTGTATGATCAGCTCGCTGGATCCTCAGTCTTCTCCAAAATGGATTTGAGGTTGGGCTACCATCAAATCAAAATCAGAAACGGGGACATTCCTAAAACGGCCTTTGTTACTCGTTATGGCCAATACGAGTACACCGTCATGTCCTTCGGTTTAACCAACGCTCCAACCACCTTTTCTCGGTTAATGAACTCAATCTTCATGGAGTATTTGGATAAATTCGTCGTGGTTTACCTAGATGATATACTCATCTACTCCAAGAACGAGGAAGAACATGCCGAACATCTAAGGCTAGTGTTGAAGAAACTTCGAGAGCACCGCCTTTATGCCAAGTTTTCCAAATGTGAATTTTGGTTGTCAGAAGTGACCTATCTGGGTCATGTAATATCCGGTAAAGGTATTGCTATTAACCCTGAGCGAGTTCAAGCCGTTCTTAATTGGACTCCACCTGAATCGGTCAAGCAAGTTCGGAGTTTTCTGGGCTTAGCGAGCTATTGCCGTCGCTTTGTCGAAAATTTCTCCAAAGTTGCTAAACCTCTAACCGAACTCCTCAAGAAAGATAAAAAGTTCGAGTGGACTCCACAATGTGAGCACAACTTTCAGGAACTGAAAAGACGCCTGACTTCTGCTCCCGTTCTGGTACCGCCAGACTTCTCTAAGGACTTTGTTATCTACTGCGACGCCTCGCGACAAGGACTAGGTTGCATCCTCATGCAAGATCGACACGTAATTGCTTACGCTTCACGGCAATTGCACCCACATGAGGAGAATTATCCTACTCATGATCTAGAGCTCGCAGCCGTAGTCTATGCACTTAAGACCTGGCGACATTACCTCCTCAGTAACCGTTGCGAAATATTCACTGATCACCAAAGTCTGAAGTACATTTTCACCCAACCGGATTTGAATCTCAGGCAAAGACGTTGGGTTGAGTTGATCACAGATTTCGACTTAGGAATAACTTACACCCCAGGGAAAGCCAACGTCATGGCTGATGCGCTAAGTC
>NW_025233017.1:0-8691 GCF_018294505.1 Triticum aestivum | reverse complement strand
CTCAATATGCAAAAAGTTTAAACATTATATCATTCTCTGAATTTTCTAGGGAATTTTTGCAACAGCGGTAAACTTTCTGTTTTCAAACAGCAACATGTATACTAGCAAAATAAGCATGGCAAAGGCTATCCTTGACATTTTTATTGAAAATAAAGATGCAAAACATTATTCTAAATAACAGCAAGCTAATTAATAACAAAATAAAATGACTCTCCAAGCAAAACACATATCATGTGGTGAATAAAAATATAGCTCCAAGTAAAGTTACTGATGGACGAAGACGAAAGAGGGGATGCCTTCCGGGGCATACCCAAGCTTAGGCTATTGGTTATCCTTGAATATTACCTTGGGGTGCCTTGGGCATCCCCAAGCTTAGGCTCTTGCCACTCCTTATTCCATAGTCCATCGGATCTTTACCCAAAACTTGAAAACTTCACAACACAAAACTCAACAGAAAACTCGTAAGCTCCGTTAGTATAAGAAAATAAAACCACCACTTAGGTACTGTAATGAACTCATTCTAAATTCATATTGGTGTAATGTAAACTGTATTACAACTTCTATATGGTTCATACCACTTAATACTAGCCATATATTCATCAAAATAAGCAAACAACACATAGAAAACAGAATCTGTCAAAAACAGAACAGTCTGTAGTAATCTGTATCAAACGTACACTTATGGAACTCCAAAAATTCTACCAAATTAGGAAGTCCTAAGAAATTCGTGTACCAATCCAGAGCAACAAGAATCAGATCAGAATCACGTTTCTGTGATTACTGGGTGCAAAAGTTTCGGATTCTCAGCAGGATCAACACAACTATCACCGTAAGCTATCCTAAAGGTTTTACTTGGCATTTTATTGAAACAAAAGCTATAAAACATGATTACTACAGTAGCATAATCATGTGAACACACAAAAACAGTAAGGATAAATATTGGGTTGTCTCCCAACAAGCGCTTTTCTTTAATGCCTTTCTAGCTAGGCATGATGATGATAATGATGCTCACATAAAAGATAAGAGTTGAAACATAACGGGAGCATCATGAAGCATATGACTAGCACATTTAGGTCTAACCCACTTCCTATGGATAGGGATTTTGTGAGCAAACAACTTATGGGAACAATAATCAACTAGCATAGGAGGGCAAAACAAGCATAGCTTCAAAATTTTAAGCACATAGAGAGGAAACTTGACATTATTGCAATTCCTACAAGAATAAATTCCTACCTCATAATAATTTTCAGTAGCATCATGAATGAATTCAACAATATAACCAGCGCCTAAAGCATTCTTTTCATGATCTACAAGCATAGAAAATTTACTACTCTCCGCATAAGCGAATTTCTTCTCATGAATAGTTGTGGGAGCAAACTCAACAAAATAACTATCATGTGAAGCATAATCCAATTGAAAACTAAAATCACGATGACAAGTTTCATGGTTATCATTATTCCTAATAGCATACAAGTCATCACAATAATCATCATAGATAGCAACTTTGTTCTCATAATCAGTTGGAACCTCTTCCAAAATAGTGGATTCATCACTAAATAAAGTTGACACTCTTCCGAACCCACTTTCATCAATATAATCATCATAAATAGGAGGCATGCTTTCGTCATAATAAATATTCTCATCAAAACTTGGGGGACTAAAAATATCATATTCATCAAACATAGCTTCCCCAAGCTTGTGGCTTTGCATATCATTAGCATCATGGATATTCAAGGAATTCATACTAAAAACATTGCAATCATGCTCATCATTCAAAGATTTAGTATCAAACATTCTATAGATTTCTTCTTCTAGCATTTGAGCACAATTTTCCTTTTCATCATACTCAAGAAAGATATTAAAAAGACGAAGTGTATGAGACAAACCCAACTCCATTTTTTTGTAGTTTTCTTTTATGAACTAAACTAGTGATAAAACAAGAAACAAAAAGATTCGATTGCAAGATCTAAAGATATACCTTCAAGTACTCACATCCCCGACAACGGTGCCAGAAAAGAGTTTAGTTGACGGGGTGTGAGTGCCGCTTACCTAGCCGCCCTGGTAACGGCGCCAGAAAAGAGCTTGATGTCTACTACACAACCTTCTTCTTGTAGACGTTGTTGGGCCTGCAAGTGCACAAGTTTGGAGGACAATAGCAAATTTCCCTCAAGTGGATGACCTAAGGTTTATCAATCCATGGGAGGCGTAGGATGAAGATGGTCTCTCTCAAACAACCCTGCAACCAAATAACAGAAAGTCTCTTATGTCCCCAACACACCCAATACAATGGTAAATTGTATAGGTGCACTAGTTCGGCAAAGAGATGGTGACACAAGTGCAATATAGATAGTAGATATAGGTTTTTGTAGTCTGAAAATATAAAAACAGCAAGGTAACTAATGATAAAAGTGAGCGTAAACGATATTGCAATGGTAGGAAATAAGGCAAAGGGTTCATACTTTCACTAGTTCAAGTTCTCTCAACAATAATAGCATAGATAGATCATATAACAATCCCTCAACATGCAACAAAGAGTCACTCCAAAGCAACTAATAGAGGAGAACAAACGAAGAGATTATGGTAGGGTACGAAACCACCTCAAAGTTATTCTTTCGGATCAATCTATTCAAGAGTTCGTACTAGAATAACACCTTAAGACACAAATCAACCAAAACCCTAATGTCACCTAGATACTCCATTGTCACCTCAAGTATCCATGGGCATGATTATACGATATGCATCACACAATCTCAGATTCATCTATTCAACCAACACAAAAGTACTTCAAAGAGTGCCCCAAAGTTTCTACCGGAGAGTCAAGACGAAAACATGTGCCAACCCCTATGCATAGGTTCATGGGCGGAACCCGCAAGTTGATCACCAAAACATACATCAAGTGGCACGTGATATCCCATTGTCACCACAGATAAACACGGCAAGACATACATCAAGTGTTCTCAAATCCTGAAAGACTCAATCCGAGAAGGTAACTTCAAGAGGAAAACTCAATTCATCACAAGAGAGTAGAGGGGGGAGAAACATCATAAGATCCAACTATAATAGCAAAGCTCGCAATACATCAAGATCGTGCCATAGAGAGAACACGAGAGAGAGAGAGAGAGAGAGAGAGAGAGATCAAACACATAGCTACTGGTACATACCCTCAGCCCCGAGGGTGAACTACTCCATCCTCGTCATGGAGAGCGTCGGATGATAAAGATGGCCACCGGTGATGGGTTCCCCCTCCGGTAGGGTGCCGGAATAGGCTCCCGAGAGGTTTTTGGTGGCTACAGAGGCTTGCGGCGGCAGAACTCCCGATCTATCTTCTTTTTCAATGTTTTAGGGTACGTAGGCTTATATAGGCGAAAGAAGTCGGTTGAGGGAGCCTTGAGGGGCCCACGAGAGGGTAGGGCATGCCTAGGAGGGTGGGCGCCCCCCTATCTCGTGGCTTCCTCGATGCTCCCCTGGCTTGCACTCCAAGTTTCCTGGGTTGCTTCTGTTCCAAAAATAAGTTTCTTGAAGGTTTCATTCCGTTTGGACTCCATTTGATATTCCTTTTCTTCGAAATACTAAAAACAGGCAATAAAACAACAATATGGGCTGGGCTTCCGGTTAATAGGTTAGTCCCAAAAATGATATAAATGTGTAAAATAAAGCCCATAAACATCCAAAAGGGGTAATATAATAGCATGGAATAATCAAAAATTATAGACACATTGGAGACGTATCACTGGTCATTCTGTATTGCGTTGTCATGCCTTTCTACCCTTCTTCAACCAAGAGACACGAGACTCGTTCCTTAGCTACCGATTTTCCCCTTTTCAACCTAGATGCAGGTTTGATGCCTACTCTCTTGGACAGTACAGTCTCCCTTCCTTTCCTTATTTAACCCAAACATGGATTAGTCTGCATGAAGTAGGGTTTGCTTTAATAGTGCAAATTAAGGTTTTCGTCTGCATGACCAGCAGAGCAGAGGATAGCAAATTGGGAAGATGGTGGAGTGGAAAGAGATCCACATGCAGCGATGTGGCAGATGGGGCAATAGAACAAGGGTATGGTTCAAAAAGAGGTAGCATACCTGAGGGTCAGCGGGAAGTGGCTTCGCTCATGGTCGTCGTACTCCGCACACACTACGGCAGCGAGCTTGGGGACGGAGGCCATCCTGCGCGGGCGCTAGGTCTGAGAGGACGGCCTTGTCGTCAGTGCGTGACCTCACTCGCCGACGAGGAGTGCGTCAACGCTGCACGTCCTTTTCTTCCCCGGCGGATCTGTGACCACCGATGAGGAGGGAGAGAGAGGTCGTCTTTTTTAGATCTAGAGAGAGGGTGATAGTGTGATGTAAGTGCATCTAGTGCCCCTTAGTGATTTTGGTGTATTGAAGACTTATAGGTTAAGGGATTGATGCGTTTGCGAGTGTACACATGTCTATAAGTATATGAGGAGTTTGATATTTACAGAGAAAGTTGACCCTTAAAAATGAAGTTCTTCAACTGAAGATTTTGGATTTCTGAAGACTTTCTGAGGACTTTGAAAGTGAAGAAATTGGTGTGACCTTGAAGACTTGGCAATCATTCGAGGAACATGAAGCGTGAAGACTTTTGTTTTTATAGTTTCATTTTCTCTTTCTTGAGTCATAGGAAACACCTTACTGTTAAAGGGGGTCGAGGAAATACTAAGGAAAAATTTCCATGTGATGCTCAACTCAAAATCCTACACCTACCAATCCCTTTGAGTGAAGCCATTGGAAATCTCATATAGTTCAGTCAGTTTCTTCAGTAACAGAGACGAAGTTCTTCTGGTTGCCGAGGAATTTGTTCTGACTGAGGAGTTAGGAATTTGCCAGTGCGGATTGCCTACACAGTGATTGAAAATCATCAAGTAAGGAAAATCCATACCCAACACCTACAAACCCAAAGTGATTGAGCATCACTGAAGAGATTGATCCTGCGTGGATCCGACGCTTGTTACCTTTGAAGATTGTGCTTCTTCTAGACAGTTAGGCGTCATGGTCTAGAGCATCCAAGAGGAATTGTGGATCGCCAAGTGACCTACTCTGTGAAGGTTTGGAAGTCACCTGAAGACTTACCACGAGTGATTGGGCGAGGTCTGTGTGACCTTAGCTCAAGGAGAATACGGTGAGGATTGTGTGTCCTCGAGTTTAAATACTCAGCCGCTCCAACCAGACGTACAACTGAGACAGCAGTTGGAACTGGTCTACCAAATCATTGTCTTCACCGAGCTTACTGGTTCTATTTCCTCAACTCTTTCATTTCCTCAGTTCTGTTGTTGTATGCTTGTTCATATTTGTTTGAAGACTTTGACTGAAGACTTTCTCAATTTCCTCAGTTCAATTTCTTCAGTTTGTCCGTCTTCTTTCTGTGTTATCCTGTGCTTACGCTTTCTGTACTCTGTGCTTGTCTTCATTTCATCATGATGACTGTGCTTGTGTTCTGCTGTGTTTACTTTTGAGTACTTATTCCACTGCAAGTAGTTATTCATTTAGGAATTTCCTCACCAGCAAATTCCTCAGTGAAGAATTCATAAAAATCGCCTATTCACCCCCCTCTAGTCGATATAACGCACTTTCAATTAGTATTAGAGCAAGGTACTCCCTTGTTCTGTGTGATTTTGGTCTAACCGCTTGGAGTTTTAGTTATGTCGACCGCAGGTATGATCAAGGTCTCTGCTGGGTGTCCTACCTTCGATGGAACGGACTACCCCTACTGGAAGAATAAGGTGTGAATGCATCTTGAGGCAATTGATAACGATCTCTGGTATGTTGTGGAAAATGGTGTTCCCTCAGTCACACCTTCTCTGAACGCTACTGATGTGAAGAGATTCAAGCAACTCGATTCTCAAGCGAAGAATATCATATGTAGCCATCTGAGCAAATTGCAGTATGGAAGTGTGAGTGCTTTGGAAACTGCTAAGCTTATCTGGGATAGGCTGTCCAAAGTAAATGAAGGAGTCTCAACTCAACGTGACTCTCGTGTTGACGTTCTTCGCAATCTCTTCAACCGCTTCAAAAGACTCGACAATGAAAATGTTCAGCAAACCTTCAATCGCCTCACTAACATCTCAAATGAGCTTCAAGCGCTTGGCTCCACTGACATCATCGACCATGAGGTGGTGAAGAAATTGTTGAGATCGCTTGATTCTTCATTTGATACTATGGCACTGATGATTCAAGAACGTGCCGATTACAAGTCACTTGATCCGCTGATATCCTCGAGAGGCTAAATACTCATGAGTTCCAGCTTGCTGAGAAGAGAGATCTCTATGGTTCGAGCTATGGCAGATCACGTGCTCTAAAGGCCAAGGCAGTCTCTGAGTCTGGAGATGAGGACTCTGCTAGCAACCTTGGTGATCCTGAAGAACTGAGCCAGGAACTAGCACTGCTCGTGAAGAAATTTCAGAAGTTCTCAAGACGTGGTCGCTTTGGAAAATCCTCAAGGAGAAATGATTCCTCATCCAGTGACTACAAGAATAGGCTATGCCACAAATGCAAGAAACCTGGTCACTACATCCAAGATTGTCCTCAGTGGGATAAGGAATCAAAGAAGAAGAAATACAAGGACTATAGTTCTGATGACGTAAAGAAGAATAAGAAATCTTCAAAGTCTTCATCATCAAAATCCTCGAAGTCTTCATCTCACAAGAAGAGCAGCTCTAAGAAGGCTCAGGCATTAATTGGCAAGGAAATGGACTCTAAGGCTGAATCTGAGGAACATGAGGACGAGGAGGCATCTGAGGAGTCCGAGCCTGGTGTGGCGAGCCTAGCCCTCGCTTCTACATTCGTCAGCAAGTCTATCTTCAACTCTGAAGAAAATGGCTTCACCAACAAGGCTGATGAAGGCAATGATGACTATGCTCCCACCTATTGCTTCATGGCAAAGGGTGCCAAGGTTACTAAATACGCCTCCTCTGAATCTAGTGAGGATGAATCTGATGAAAACATCAAGCCCAACTACTCTAAACTTGCTAAGATTGTTGTGAAACAACAAAAGGCTTTTGAAAAGGTTCAAAACATGCTAGATAAAAGTGATGATATGTTGGGTGAAGAAATGGATCGCACTAAAACCTTGACTGAAAATCTTCAAAGACTTCAGTCCAAGTTTGACAACCTTCAAGGTCATCATAACACTCTCTTATCTGATCACGAGAAGCTTTCTTACAAATTTGTTCAAAGAAAGCAAGATCTTGAGAAGCTAAGAGTGGATTATGAAGATCTTCAGAAGGAGTGTGATTCATTACTTGCTCAACAAATCAGTGCTACCCAGGAAGAATTTGTTCCTCCATGTTTGAAGTGCATCGAACGAGAATCTGCTAATTCTTCACCTGAATGTTCAAATGCTTCTAATGCTACAAATTCTTCATCTGTCTCTACTATCACTAATTCCTCATCTGAGGACATTGCTAATATCACTGATGATGCAGGGCTGAAGGAATTGTACATGACAGACATGTACAAAAGCCTCAAAGGGCATTAGACTCTTTGGGACGTGCTTAAAAAGCAGATCCTCAACAGAAACCCTAGGAAAGAGGGTATTGCCTTTGAGAGGAAACTCAATGCTGATGGAACATATTGGAAGCCTGAGCAGTACCCCAAAACCTCATGGGTTGCTGCAAAGGGACCTCCAGTTGATCCATCTAATTTATCTGGCTTTACATGTGAATCTCCCCATTCTTCTGATGAGTCATTTGACTCCAACTATAAACTGTTCAAAAATCAGAATGGTGAAGTATTTTCTAGATATGTTGGCACTAACTGCAGGAATGGTTCCCCTACGAAGAAAATATGGGTTCCCAAAAGTTGCCTTGAAAGTCTTCAGGTGAATTTCCTCATGACACCACCTGTGAAGAATAGGAACTCCAGATCAAATTCTTCATATGGACCAAATTCTTCACGTGGATCAAATTCCTCAAAAGGATCAAAGTCCTCATATGATAATCATCGTGCTACCCCCTCTGTTTTGTAGGGTAGAGCTAAGGGCTATGAATATGAGCATTATTCTTCTAATGATTATGTTCATAGTCCTTGAAGAATTTCTCTGCTTATTCATATGCTTATCCTAATCCCTCTTATGTGAAACGAAGTGGACTGGCTTCTATGCCACCTTTCTCATATGGTGCTCGCAGAGTGATCAATTCTTTGCCACCCCTTCAGATGTGGGTGGTGAAGAAAAAGAACTAATCTCTTATGCAGGGTCAGGTCTCCGGACGTGCTTAAATCGTCTGAAGAATTTGCTAGAGACCTGAAGAATGCCTGAAAGGACGTAGGCTAATCATGATGAAATGAACTTTCATTTCACACGTCCTCATACTGTTTATCTGTTCTATTGATCTGATGATATTGATGTCATATTCTTCACTGATGAAGTATATGAGTTCGTAAGTTGCACTAATTCATCTGCAGGATGATCAACCCAAAGCCAATGAGTAGGTCCTCGATAGTGGATGTACGAATCACATGACTGGTGACAAGAATCTATTGATGGATGCTCCTTTATCACCGGCGCATCTGAAGCATATCATTTTCGCTGACAAAGGCAAAAGTCAGGTATTGGGTCTAGGTAAGGTTGCATTCTCAAAGGATCGACACATGGACAAAGTCATGCTTGTCGAGTCCTTAGGATACAACCTCATGTCTGTCTCAATGCTTTGTGATCTTGATATGGTTGTTGTCTTTGG
>NW_025233016.1:4905-8693 GCF_018294505.1 Triticum aestivum | reverse complement strand
CAGGGTAGGGAACCACCCAAATGTCCGAGGTATAGACACAATTGCTTCTCATAAATGGTAGTAACGTTGTGTCAACAGCAGTTGGATCGCCTTTCACCATCATTGGATAGTTTTGTCCAAGGAAGAGCGAGTTTTCTCCAAGACTATCAATTCTGTACCAGGGAGAAGGAGTTGGCGCTAGCACACTAGTATCCATCCCGAGTACCATGCAACAGGTGTTGGCATAGGTCTGGAGAGTGCGACCATGGGAGACTACACCTGCTTCCTTAGCAATAACATCATCAGTGGGCTGTATACACACGAGAAGAGGTGATCCATCAGAATTAGATGCCAGGCGCCAAATAGTATATGGGCGCTGCTCGTCCTCATGCTCGTGATCATCACCATCATCATCTCCCCCTTGGTTATAAAAATCGTCAAGTATAGGTGGTGGAATGTTCACAGGACCTTGGAAACACAAGAAGAAGGTTAATTAGTAAGGCTGGCCATAGTGGGGGTAACATAAGTAGTATCATGCACTTGGGAATCGCAAGCATGCTTATGTGGCAGGCAATTAAGGAAGAGACAGATGGTTATAGTAACATAGGTAGATACCGTAACATAATAAATGTGATGCTACTATGTATCATGCATGGAAATAAATGAGACCACCTATGATACTAATCTAAGATACTATGCACTATAGAGGTAGTAACATAAACTAGTAACATATGCATGTTACTAGTCTAAGTTACTCCCCACTATGACCAGCCTAAAGGGAAACTTGCTAACCCACATGCATGTGGATGGAACAATTATAATTACGGTGGAAGACAAACATACCGAAACAACGAGGATGCCTTGCAAAAACAGTGCCACGAGTGGTGGAAGCAAACACAAGGCCCTCGTATTGAATTGCATCACATTACTCATCCGTGTATAGAAACTGATTTTTGAGCAATATCCATCCAGTCAAACCACTGACGATGGCAACAAGCTTGTCGAAGATAGCAACAACTTCATAGTTGTTATAATTCCAAGAGCGGTTGGGGACTCGATAAATTGCTATCTTCCATGGAAGACAGTCACTATGATTGTATTTGAACGTGCGTACAATACTGGTGCGCTAAAACTCTAGGCAGTCTGCTGAGATTTTTGGAAGTGGAACCCGGTCACGAGTGTACACATTCACAAGTTCCCACTCGCAGTTGGAACAAATGTAAACAACCCCATCTCCATTTGCGCCTGCCCAAGCCTTGCCCTCAAGCGATGGCATCTTAACATCATACGTATCATTATCAAATGGCATCAACTTGCACAGGGCGAGGCCTCCGTCGTGACGACACCAGTCATCAGGGTCACGACGAAGAAGATAGGGGAGGTCAAACCACTCCTTGACTCTTGGGTTCCTTGTAATGATGTTATTAGTTGAGTCGAGAATGGGCTTGAATGAACCTGCCATGCTAGCCAAGGTGATGACATCGCACCGATCAATGAGTTCCTCCACCACGTCATCTTTCAGATCGGGGCAAGAATAACGGGGTCGTTTCCGTCATGTTCCCTCCATGGAGAAGACGATTGAACAATGGCAGAAGAAAGGGTGAAGGGCTGAAGGAAAATGGAGGAGGGAGAGGAAGAGCGTGCGACAACAGTTCCAAATCGAGAGGGAAAGGCAAAGAGTCGGTGGAAGGTTGCCAGTTTGCCATGGTTCATGAAGGGGCGCCCCGGCCTACACGTCGGTTTGGAAATACTCCTACTACTCACCGTCGTCTCACTGATATGTGGAACGGGACCACATTTCAATGAAACATGGTGTGTAATTTGTCGTGCAAAATGCGATCTGACCGCGTTTGCCCGAGGTGCCGCATTAGTTATCGGCCTTTTTTTAATGGCGTGCCGTTCAGTTTTGAAGTACGACTAACTGGTACTGTATGCAGAGAAAATATAAACTACTCTACCACTACTCCACCTCCAGTACTAGTAGTATAAAGAAGATATATAGGCTGAAGCTTCAGCGCTTTCTTGCCAAGGGCTACCCACTTGCTTCTCACACTACCACCCTCTCTCCAGATCTAAAAAAGACGACCCCTCTCTCCCTCCTCACCGGTGGTCACAGATCCGCTGGGGAAGAAAAGGACGTGTAGCATTGACGCACTCGTCGTCGGCGAGCTAGGTCACGTAGTGACGACAAGGCTATCCTCTCAGACCTAGCGCCCGCGCGGGATCGCTGCCGTAGAGTGTGCGGAGGATGACGACCACGAGCGAAGCCACTTCCCGCCGACCCTCAGGTATGCTACCTCTTTTCGAACCATACCCTTGTTATATTGCCCCATCTGGCATGTCATTGCATGTGGATCTTTTTCCACTCCACCATCTTCCCAATTTGCTATCCTCTGCTCTGCTGGCCACGCAGACAAAAACCATAATTTGCACTATCAAAGGAAACCCTAATTCATGCAGACTAATGCATGTCTGGGTTGAATAAGGAAAGGAAGGGAGACTGTACTGTCCAAGAAAGTAGGCATCGAACCCGCATCTAGGTTGAAAAGGGGAAAATCAGTAGCTAAGGAACGAGTCTCGTGTCTCTTGGTTGAAGAAGGGTAGAAAGGCATGACAACGCAATAGAGAATGACCAGGTCGATCGGTTTGTTGTCCTCACATAGGAAAAAGGTGGCTAAAGAGAACAAAAATGGGACGTAATCCACATATGCTGCCTGTATATTTGTTGCTCTGGGCAACCATACCTCCCTCACCACTCTGCGTCCATGGAGGTACATCGTACTGGTGCACTCACTGTCCGAATGGGCCTCCCATGCTCTTATTGCCACTTTTTTTGCTGTTAGTATAACGCCAGCAGTCAAGTCAAGCAATGCTACTGCTAAAGTGATGCCACATTTAACTAATGCCGCTCTCAGTCTAATGCCACAGATAAATTTAAGCAATTCCATTTAATGTCACTGAATCATTTCAGGGTTAGCTGTTGATTGTGGATGTATTAAAGACTTTTCAGCTAAGGCATTCTAATGATGTTGCACAGCCAGTATACCAACGATGAAACTTGTTACTACCTTCAGATTTTTGCACTGTTAATGCTTATAGATTACATACCTCACTTTCATGAGATAAGTTAATTTTTTTGTACAGTGTCACCAAAATGCCAAGGCGCTGATGTCATTTTATTTTGGTTAAACTGCACAGACAATTATGAAGACAAGAGGAAAGGTCAAGAGTGGGCACCTCCTCCTCCGGCTGTTCTCTTGATTCATTCGATCAAGTTTTTATGTTTGATCGATTACCAATATTGGGATAGCAATTTTTAAGGTCCCCCGAGTTCGAAATGATATTTACCTTGGAGGTACATGGTTTGCAATTTTTTTATACTGTCATTAGTTAATAATGCTAGTTACCTTTAGAATTCAGTATTTGGTTTAATGCTCATGCACAACTAGTATACCAATGCTGAAACTTGTTACCTTTACATTTTGTATTGTTAATTCTTGTAGAAACCTTCCAGTGCTAGAGTTTATTGAAATCTATTCAGTAAAACCATTGTACTGTACCCTGTAATAAACTAACTACTCTACTGTTGCACTAGCCACTGGATTAGTGTATACTTGTAGTACTCGAATGGTGTTGCATTAGCGTATGGACATAAATAAAGTGTGGCAAGCTTTCCTAGATATGTGCTCAAGAAAACTACTAGCTGTTTTTGTAAATACTAGACGTTTGGGTACTTTAAATTGAACCGCGAAAACGTCTTATATTAAGGAACAGAGGGTGTAGAGTTCACTCAAATTATCCCGGTAAAG
>NW_025233016.1:3191-4340 GCF_018294505.1 Triticum aestivum | reverse complement strand
TAATGTTAAGTCATTTCCTTTTGTACAGTGTAACTAAATTATCAAGGCGGTGATGGCATTTTATTTTAGTAGAACTGCACAAAATTTGCTTAAAAGAAGAGGAAAGGTCAGGAATGGCTCAGTTTTTCAGAAAAAAACTATGTATGCCTTCCTGACATCAGCCGCTATTGCTTTATTTATTCCTTCAAATAGGTGGTTAGAAACAATCTTACTACCTTTTCCCATTAAGAAATTGGAATGCTTATATTTGTGAGTCTATGCTTCAACTAGTGCCACTTTTATAGTAATCACACTTTCAATATCTATGCAAACAGGGATGCTCGATTTTAGTGGAGCTGCACAAAAAGTCCAATTGGTTCAACATTAGGAGCATGTTTTTTCCAAACCTTTATATCCAATTGGTGTCACTATGAGCTGTTCATTACGAAGGTACATGGTTTGCTACTATCTTGCTACTCTTTTTGTACTGTCATTAGACAGTAACACTAGTGGTTTGCATGTGAATTTATTGGCAGGGTGGACCTACATTGGAGGTGCAGGACATGATTCAATGATTGGATGCTCAATTTTGGTTGTATCAGTTTCACCTATTCCATCACTTCGAACATGGTGTGGTATATGTTTACTAGCTGCTTGATATTTGTGCAGACAGAGATGTCTGCCCATTGCTATTTGGCAAACAAACAAAGTGTCCACAATTTTGGTTGAACTGCACAAGAGAATAGTATAGTCACTGCATGCAGTGCCATTTGAAAATAGACACAAAGATTAGATAGTCACTTCATGGACTGCAGAAAAGTAGTACTATACTATTTACTGGCCAACACTTGGTGCTTCATTCCTTTGGTCTGATTATACAATGGGCATCATTTTCCCTAAGTTAAAGTTTGTATTCCGAAAATAGTCTCGCGGTGTGATCGAGAGAAGACCAATTCATATTGCAGTGGATGTCCCTCCATCATGTGTGGTTCATTCTCATGGTTCCAACTGTTGGTGAAACCACTTACGTTTGCAAGAGGAATTGTAGACTTCACAAACCAATTTGTCTTTCAGTCTGTACTGAATGTTGGCCGAGAGAAGCATCCATGTTAGTAGGAAGAACATATGTTTTTGCTAGATCTTTGCATTTGGATCTACATATTTGTATAT
>NW_025233016.1:1520-2481 GCF_018294505.1 Triticum aestivum | reverse complement strand
GCGCTACCTTCCCCCTATAAGTACTATTTCCCGGCCTTCTCCAGTGCCACCGTGACCCAACTCGCCATATCCACATAAGCCCCCACCAGCCCGATGTCGCTCGCCACGGCCGCCATGCCCCCGCCCGTCTGCGGTAGGCGACGCCGGAGGCGGTCACCGCTAGAACTAGTGTTCGGTTTTTCACCGGAAGGCAGACGGAGGGAGAAGGCATTCTATCTGTCTTCAGATGGCAATGCGCAGATCGAGGAGTTGTTGGAGCGCGACCGCATGGCGTAGGAGCAGGAGTTGTTGGAGCGCGACCGCCTGACGGAGGAGCAGCGTATCGCCGATTTGCGCCGCCAGCGGGACATGGAGCAGTAGCGCACCGACGCTCTGAGTCGCGTGCAGAGCGCCCGCAACTGGGCTGACTACATGGAGGCCGACGCCCGACAAATAGCCCTGGAGGCTGTCGGGCACGCACGCGTTCACGACGCCGATTTTTACTACCAGCTCGTCAAGTGGGTTTCCCGCTTGGAAGCCGAAGCTTTGATGGACCACGCCGGCATGGAAAGGGCCAATGCGCGTGAGCAACGCGCCCTATCGCACCTCTGGCAAGTCCAAGGCGAGGCGCAGGACGCCGGTGCCGGCGTTTAGCGTGTACCGCCGGCATCGTCTAGTTAGCTAAGAGTAAGTTAGTACCTGCCTAGTGGGAGTAGATAGTTAAGTTGGCTATGATGGTTGTCAACGTGGAAGTTCAGTACTCTATATGTGGATCAGACCTGTTACTTTGCTCTGAATGTTGAACTTTCCGTTTGAACGTATGGAATGGGCTGTTATTTTTTTAAATGGGTTGTATTTGTCCTCCACGGGTTTAGAGGCTGACTTGTGAGCCTAGCAAGTTGGCGCGTACACAATCAGGAGATGATTGTACGTGGAGAGGATGACAGAGGGACCCACCAAGGTCATGGCAGTACGCAAGAAA
>NW_025233016.1:0-1385 GCF_018294505.1 Triticum aestivum | reverse complement strand
TGCCTCCTTATTTCAAGCCAATAAAAAAATGGCTCCTCCTAGTGGATTTCTGACATCTGGGTCCAACGTAGTCAATAAACGAGAGAATTGCACAACGAGCGGCTGACACCAGGGACCCAGCAGCTCGCCCAGTTATTTTTGTTTTGGGTTAATTTGGAAAATGCCTCCGAGAAATGCCACTGCAATTTCCAAACTTTGAAAAATGACATTTCATGCCATTTCTAGTGGCATTTTTTGAAGTCTAGAGTGGCGTTTTTCAAAGTTTGCAAACTGCAGTGGCGTTTTTCAATTATTGCAAAAATTGCAGTGGCATTTTTCAAAGTTTGGAAATTACAGTGGAATCTTTATGAATTGCCATAATTAGAGTGGCATTTATCTAATTTGTTTTTGAGACGGAAGCAGGGTGTCAACTGGGCTGCGCAGGACACTCTGGCCTGTCTAGACAGCCTTTTCTTTTATGTTTACCACAGACCAGCCCAATATATTTTTTTCTTTTTGAAAATGGCTAGCCCAGTTTTTTGTGATTTGTCAAGTAAGTCACTTTATCAGGCCTGTTGGGCTAGACGAAGAGAGCTTCATTCGGCTGGCCGAGAAAATGGCCTATCGGTAATGAGAAATGGGCTGTACATTTTTAAAACACATCAAACCGGCAATTAGTTTCAAATATTTTTTTTTCATTTCGAGATTTTAAATTGCATTGATTTTTATGCGTGGACAATTTATTGGATTTTATATTGATATATATTTATTTTTAAAATCAATCTGAATGTGACTCGAAATTTCGGGATTAAAAACAGTTCAGACCGCACCGACATATGCAAAATTTTGTATAATTTTTTAATCGTGGCCACAATATGGGCTGTAATGCTAACAAAAAGAATATGGGCTCCAAAAAAAACCATAAGAATTAGCAAATGGGCTGTAAACTATTTGAAATAATGGCAGATGGGATGTATGCTGTTTTCCTAAGATTTGAGGCTTTCCACAGATGGCCTGTATACTGTTGGATGTCTATCCAACGGCCGTCGTGCTTCTTCAATCTCCGCTCTTCCTGCTCCAGCCGCTCAAAGAAGCGCCGACGGGACTGCCTGCTCCCTCCTCCCCGCGGCCGGCTATGCTGCCGCGCAGGCCTCACCGCCCCACCGTACTCCCATCGTTAGCCTAGCTATCCCTCTACTCACCCTCAGTCCCACACATGCCTGTTATTCTCCGGCGACAGCAGACGAACCTGTAAACCCTCGTACTCCTCCGTGTGGGAAATAACTGCCGAGTATTCCCTAGCTCCGTGTCGTTCCCTTCCTAGGCCTCGCCGTCGTCCACTGCCCTGGTGCTCTCAGCGCGGCCTGGTCAACGTGGTCAATGAACGACATCCATCGGAAGTGGAC
>NW_025233015.1:0-8693 GCF_018294505.1 Triticum aestivum | reverse complement strand
GCAAGTCTCTTTACTCGTTCCGTAATAAATCATCCTGCAACTAACTCATTTAGTTGCAATGCTTGCAAGGCTTAAGTGATGTGCATTACCGAGAGGGCCCAGAGATACCTCTCCGACAATCGGAGTGACAAATCCTAATCTCGAAATACGCCAACCCAACATCTACCTTTGGAGACACCTGTAGAGCTCCTTTATAATCACCCATTTACGTTGTGACATTTGGTAGCACACAAAGTGTTCCTCCGGTAAACGGGAGTTGCATAATCTCATAGTCATAGGAACATGTATAAGTCATGAAGAAAAGCAATAGCAACATACTAAACGATCGGGTGCTAAGCTAATGGAATGGGTCATGTCAATCAGATCATTCAACTAATGATGTGACCTCGTTAATCAAATAACAACACTTTGTTCATGGTTAGGAAACATAACCATCTTTGATTAACGAGCTAGTCAAGTAGAGGCATACTAGTGACACTTTGTTTGTCTATGTATTCACACATGTATTATGTTTCCGGTTAATACAATTCTAGCATGAATAATAAACATTTATCATGATTATAAGGAAATAAATAATAACTTTATTATTGCCTCTAGGGCATATTTCCTTCACTACTAGGAGGGGGAAAGGAAGGAGGAGAGGGAGGAAAGGAGGAAAGGGGGGCCGCCCCCCTAGTCCAATTCGATTTGGGCTAAGGGGGCGCGCGCCCTGCCTTGTCCTGCCTCCTTTCTTCCACCACTTGTCCCATGAGGCCCAATACTTCTTCCCCCGTATTCCAGTAACTCCTCGGTACTCCAAAAAATACCCGAATCACTCGGAACCTTCCTGATGTCCTAATATAGTCGTCCAATATATCGATCTTTACGTCTCGACCATTTCGAGACACCTCATCATGTCCCTGATCTCATCCGGGACTCTGAACTACCTTCGATGCATCAAAACACATAAACTCATAATGCCGGTCGTCACCGAACGTTAAGCGTGCGGACCCTACGGGTTCGAGAACTATGTAGACTTGACCAAGACACGTCTCCAGTCAATAAGCAATAGCGGAACCTGGATGCTCATATTGGCTCCTACATATTCTACGAAGATCTTTATCGGTCAAACCCCATAACAACATACGTTGTTCACTTTGTCATCGGTATGTTACTTGCCCGAGATTCGATCGTCGGTATCTCAATACCTAGTTCAATCTCGTTACCGGCAAGTCTCTTTACTCGTTTCCCTAATGCATCATCCTGCAACTAACTCATTAGTTGCATTGCCTGCAAGGCTTATAGTGATGTGCATTACCGAGAGGGCCCAGAGATACCTCTCCGACAATCAGAGTGAAAAATCCTAATCTCGATCTATGCCAACTCAACAAGTACCATCGGGGACACCTGTAGAGCACCTTTATAATCACCCAGTTACATTGTGACGTTTGGTAGCACACAAAGTGTTCCTCCGATAATCGGGAGTAGCATAATCTCATAGTCATAGGAACATGTATAAGTCATGAAGAAAGCAATAGCAGTAAACTAAAATGATCAAGTGCTAAGCTAACGGAATGGGCCAATTCAATCACATCATTCTATAATGATGTGATCCCGTTAATCAAATGAAAACTCATGTCTATGGCTAGGAAACTTAACCATCTTTGATTCAACGAGCTAGTCAAGTAGAGGCATACTAGTGACACTCTGTTTGTCTATGTATTCACACATGTACTAAGTTTCCGGTTAATACAATTCTAGCATGAATAATAAACATTTGTCATGATATAAGGAAATAAATAATAACTTTATTATTGCGTCTAGGGCATATTTCCTTCAGTCTCCCACTTGCACTAGAGTCAATAATCTAGTTCACATCTTTATGTGATTAGTTCATATCTCCATGTGACTAATACCCAAAGGGTTTACTAGAGTCAATAATCTAGTTCACATCGCTATGTGATTAACACCCAAAGAGTGATCATGTTTTGCTTGTGAGAGAAGTTTAGTCTACGGGCCTGCAACATTCAGATCCATATGTATTTCACAAATTTCTATGTCTACAATGCTCTGCATGGAGCTACTCTAGCTAATTGCTCCCACTTTCAATATGTATGCAGATCGAGACTTAGAGTCATCTAGATTGATGTAAAAAGCTTGCATCAACGTAACTCTTTACGACGAACTCTTTCATCACCGCCATAACCGAGAAATATTTCCTTAGTCCTCTAAGGATAATTTTGACCGTTGTCCAGTGATCTACTCCTAGATCACTATTGTACTCCCTTGCCAGAATCATGCTAAGGTATACAATAGGACTGGTAAACAACATAACATACTTTATAGAACCTATGACTGAGGCATAGGGAATGACTTTTCATTCTCTTTCTATTTTCTGCTGTGGTCGGGTTTTGAGTCTTTACTCAACTTCACACCTTGCAACACAGGCAAGAACTCCTTCTTTTATTGTTCCATTTTGAACTACTTCAAAATCTTGTCAAGGTATGTACTCATTGAAAAAACTTATCAGGCGTCTTGATCTGTCTCTATAGATCTTGATGCTTAATGTGTAAGCAGCTTCATCGAGGTCTTTCTTTGAAAAACTCTTTTCAAACACTTCTTTATGCTTTCCAGAAAAATTCTACATTATTTCCGATCAACAATATGTCATTCACATATACTTATCAGAAATGTTGTAGTGCTCCCACTGACTTTCTTATAAATACAGGCTTCACCGCAAGTCTGTATAAAACCATATGCTTTGATCAAAGCATATATTCCAACTCCGAGATGCTTGCACCAGTCCATAGATGGATCGCTGGAGCTTTCTCACTTTTTTAGAACCTTTAGGATCGACAAAACCTTTTGGTTGCATCATATACAACTCTTCTTCATTAAGGAATACATGTTTGACATCCATTTGCCAGATTTCATAAAATGCGGCAACTGGTAACATGATTCGGAAAGACTTTTAAGCATCGATACGAGTGAGAAAATCTCATCGTAGTTAACACCTTGAACTTATCAAAAACATTTTGCGACAATTCGAGCTTTGTAGATAGTAACACTACTATCAGCGTCCGTCTTCCTCTTGAAGATCCATTTATTCTTAATGACTCACCGATCATCGGGCAAGTCAATCAAAGTCCATACTTTGTTATAATACATGGATCCCCCGTATATAAAGGAGTGGAGGAGGGGGGAGGGCCAGCCCTCTATGGCGCGCCCTAGGGGAGTCCTACTCCCACCGGGAGTAGGATTCCCCTCTTCCAAGTAGTAGGAGTAGGAGAGAAGGAAGGGGAGGAGAGGGGGAAGGAAAGGGGGGGGGGCGCCCCCGCACAATTTGGATTGGGATAGGGGGGCGTGCCTCCCACCTTTCCCCTTCCTCTCCTCTATTCCACTAAGGCCCAATAAGGCCCGTATACTCCCCGGGAGGTTCCGGTAACCTCCCGGTACTCTGGAAAATGCCCGAACTCATCCAGAACCATTCCGATATCCAAACATAGGCTTCCAATATATCGATCTTTACATCTCGACCATTTCGAGACTCCTCGTCGTGTCTGTGATCATATCCGGGACTCGGAACTACCTTCGGTACATCAAAACACATAAACTCATAATACCGATCATCATCGAACGTTAAGCGTGCGGACCCTACGGGTTCGAGAACTATGTAGACATGACCGAGACTCATCTCTAGTCAATAACCAATAGCGGAACCTGGATGCTCATATTGGTTCCTACATATTCTACGAAGATCTTCATCGGTCAAACCGCACAACAACATACGTTGTTCCCTTTGTCATTGGTATGTTACTTGCCCGAGATTCGATCGTCGGTATCTCAATACATAGTTCAATCTCATTACCAGCAAGTCTCTTTACTCGTTCCATAATGAATCATCCCGCAACTAACTCATTAGTCACATTGCTTGCGAGGCTTATAGTGATGTGCATTACCAAGAGGGCCCAGAGATACCTCTCTGATACTCAGAGTGACAAATCCTAATCTTGATCTATGCCAACTCAACAAACACCATCGGAGACACCTGTAGAGCATCTTTATAGTCGCACAGTTACGTTTCGACGTTTGATAGCACACTAAGTGTTCCTCCGGTATTCGGGAGTTGCATGATCTCATAGTCATAGGAACATGTATAAGTTATGGAGAATGCAATAGCAACAAACTAAATGATCATCGTGTTAAGCTAATGGATGGGTCAAGTCAATCACATCATTCTCTAATGATGTGATCCTGTTAATCAAATGACAACTCATGCATATGGTCAGGAAACATAACCATCATTGATTCAATGAGCTAGTCAAGTAGAGGCATACTAGTGACACTCTGTTTGTCTATGTATTCACAAATGTATTAAGTTTCCGGTTAATACAATTCTAGCATGAATAATAAACATTTATCATGATATAAGGAAATATAAATAACAACTTTATTATTGCCTCTAGGGCATATTTCCTTCAGTCTCCCACTTGGACTAGAGTCAATAATCTAGATTACATTGTAATGATTCTAACACCCATGGAGTCCTGGTGCTGATCATGTTTTGCTCCTGAGAGAGGCTTAGTCAATGGGTCTGTAACATTCAGATCCGTATGTATCTTGCAAATCTCTATGTCTCCCTCCTTGCAAGGTTATCAAAATCGTGATTCTGTTATACGATTCTACGACTTTACGACCCAAACTAACCCCTCTGATTCTACGATTTTACTTCATAGAATCTACATAGAATCAATAATTTTACTTGGACTAGAGTCAATAATTTTACTTCATAGAATCCTGATAGTGAAGATTCTACGATTTGCAATCCTACCATTGGGGCTCCGATCCGATTCAAAATCGCGATTCTGACAACCTTGCCTCCTTGACTTGATCGCGAATGGAATTGAAGCGTCTCTTGATGTGCTTGGTTCTCTTGTGAAATATGGATTCCTTTGCCAAGGCAATAGCACCAATATTGTCACAAAATATTTTCATTGGACCCGGTGCACTAGGTATTACACCTAGATCAGATATGAACTCCTTCATCCAGACTCCTTCATTTGCTGCTTCCGAAGCAGCTATGTACTCTGCTTCACACGTAGATCCCGCCATGACGCTCTGCTTGGAACTGCACCAACTGACAACTCCACCATTTAATAAAAATATGTATCCGGTTTGTGACTTAGAGTCATCCGGATCAGTGTCAAAGCTTGAATCGACGTAACCGTTTACGACAAGCTCTTTGTCACCTCCATAAACGAGAAACATGTCCTTAGTCCTTTTCAGGTATTTCAGGATGTTCTTGACCGCTGTCCAGTGCTCCACTCCTGGATTACTTTGGTACCTCCCTGCTAAACTAATAGCAAGGCACACATCAGGTCTGGTACACAACATTGCATACATGATATAACCTATGGCTGAAGCATAGGGAATGACTTTCATTTTCTCTCTATCTTCTGCAGTTGTCGGGCATTGAGTCTGACTCAACTTTACACGTTGTAACACATGCAAGAACCCTTTCTTTGCTTGATCCATTTTGAACTTCTTCAAAACTTTATCAAGGTATGTGATTTGTGAAAGTCCAATTAAGCATCTTGATCTATCTATATAGATCTTGATGCCCAATATATAAGCAGCTTCACCGAGGTCTTTCATAGAAAAATTCTTATTCAAGTATCCTTTTATGCTATTTAGAAATTCAGTATCATTTCCGATCAACAATATGTCATCTACATATAATATCATAAATGCTACAGAGATCCCACTCACTTTCTTGTAAATATAGGCTTCTCCAAAAATCTGTATAAAACCATATGCTTTGATCACACTATGAAAGCGTATATTCCAACTCCGAGAGGCTTGCACCAGTCTATAAATGGATCGCTGGAGCTTGCACACTTTGTTAGCACCTTTTGGATCGACAAAACCTTCTAGTTGCATCATATACAACTCTTCTTTAAGATATCCATTAAGGAATGCAATTTTGAAATCCATTTGCCAAATTTCATAATCATAAAATGCGGCAAGTGCTAACACGATTTGGACGGACTTAAGCATCGCTACGGGTGAGAAGGTCTCATCATAGTCAACTATTTGAACTTGTCAAAAACCTTTTGCAACAAGTCGAGCTTTTTAGACAGTAACATTACCGTCAGCGTCAGTCTTCTTCTTGAAGATCCATTTATTCTATATGGCCTTCCGATCATCGAGCAAGTCAACCAAAGCCCACACTTTGTTCTCATGCATGGATCCCATCTCAGATTTCATGGCCTCAAGCCATTTTGCGGAATGTGGGCTCATCATCGCTTCCTCATAGTTCATAGGTTTGTCATGGTCAAGTAACATGACCTCCAGAACAGGATTACCGTACCACTCTGGTGCGGATCTTACTATGGTTGACCTACGAGGTTCGGTAGTAACTTGATCAGAAGTTTCATGATCATCATCATTAGCTTCCTCACTTACTGGTGTAGGAATCACTGGAACTGATTTCAGTGATGAACTAATTTCCAATAAGGGAGCAGGTACAATTACCTCATCAAGTTCTACTTTCCTCCCACTCACTTCTTTTGAGAGAAACTCCTTCTCTAGAAAGGATCCATTCTTATCAACAAATATCTTGCCTTCGGATCTGTGATAGAAGGTGTACCCAACAGTCTACTTTGGGTATCCTATGAAGACACATTTCTCCGATTTGGGTTCGAGCTTATCAGGTTGAAGCTTTTTCACATAAGCATCGCAGCCCCAAACTTCAAGAAATGACAACGTGGGTTTCTTGCCAAACCACACTTCATAAGGTGTCGTCTCAACGGATTTAGATGGTGCCCTATTTAACGTGAATGCATCCGTCTCTAAAGCATAACCCCAAAACGATAGCGGTAAATCAGTAAGAGACATCATAGATCGCACCATATCAAGTAAAGTACGATTACGACATTCGGACACACCATTACGCTGTGGTGTTTCGGGTGGCGTGAGTTGCGAAACTATTCCGGATTGTTTCAAATGAAGACCAAACTCGTAACTCAAATATTCTCCTCCATGATCAGATCGTAGAAACTTTATTTTCTTGTTATGATGATTTTCCACTTCACTCTGAAATTCTTTGAACTTTTCAAATGTTTCAGACTTATGTTTCATTAAGTAGATATACCCATATCTCCTCAAATCATCTGTGAAGGTGAGAAAATAACAATATCCGCCGCGAGCCTCAAGTATCATCGGACCACATACATCAGTATGTATGATTTCCAATAACTCTGTTGCTCGCTCCATTGTTCCGGAGAATGGAGTTTTAGTCATTTTGCCCATGAGGCATGGTTCGCAAGTACAAAGTGATTCATAATCAAGTGATTCTAGAAGTCCATTAGAATGGAGTTTCTTCATGCGCTTTACACCAATATGATCCAAACGGCAGTGCCACAAGTAAGTTGCACTATCATTATCAACTCTGCATCTTTTGGCTTCAATACTATGAACACGTGTATCACTAATATCAAGATTTAGTAAAAAAATAGACCACTCATCAAGGGTGCATGACCATAAAAGATATTACTCATATAAATAGAACAACCATTATTCTCTAATTTAAATGAATAACCGTCTCGCATCAAACAAGATCCAGATATAATGTTCATGCTCAACGCTGGCACCAAATAACAATTATTTAAGTCTAAAACTAATCCTGAAGGTAGATGTAGAGTTAGCGTGCCTACGACGATCACATCGACTTTGGAACCATTTCCCACGCGCATCGTCACCTCGTCCTTAGCCAATCTTCGCTTAATCCGTAGCCCCTGTTTCGAGTTGCAAATATTAGCAACAGATCCAGTATCAAATACCCAGGCGCTACTGCGAGCATTAGTAAGGTACACATCAAAAACATGTATATCAAATATACCTTTCACTTTGCCATCCTTCTTCTTCGCCAAATAGTTGGGGCAGTTCCGCTTCCAGTGACCAGTCCCTTTGCAGTAGAAGCACTCAGTTTCAGGCTTATGTCCAGACTTGGGTTTCTTCACTTGAGCAACAACTGGCTTGATGTTCTTCTTGAAGTTCCCCTTCTTCCCTTTACCCTTTTTTCTTGAAACTAGTGGTATTGTTGACCATCAACACTTGATGCTCCTTCTTGATTTCTACCTCCGCAGCCTTTAGCATTGCGAAGAGCTCGGGAATAGTCTTATCCATCCCTTGCATATTATAGTTCATCACGAAGCTCTTGTAGCTTGGTGGCAGTGATTGAAGAACTCTGTCAATGACACTATCATCAGGAAGATTAACTCCCAGCTGAGTCAAGTGGTTGTGGTACCCAGACATTCTGAGTATATGTTCACTGACAGAACTATTCTCCACCATTTTGCAGCTGTAGAACTTATTGGAGACTTCATATCTCTCAATCCACGCATTTGCTTGAAATATTAACTTCAACTCTTGGAACATCTCATATGCTCCATGACGTTCAAAATGTTGTTGAAGTCCCGGTTCTAAGCCGTAAAGCATGGCACACTAAACTATTGAGTAGTCATCAGCTTTGCTCTACCAGGTGTTCATAACATCTGGCGTTGCTCCTGCAGCAGGTTTGTCACCTAGTGGTGCTTCCAGGACGTAATTCTTCTGTGCAGAAATGAGGATAATCCTCAAGTTACGGACCTAGTCCGTGTAGTTGCTACCATCATCTTTCAACTTAGCTTTCTCTATGTAACGCCCCGGATATA
>NW_025233014.1:4963-8695 GCF_018294505.1 Triticum aestivum | reverse complement strand
AGTGAAACACTAGGAGACATTTCCCGGTAAGAGAGGCTACTAAAGATAAACAACTAGATGGTCAGATCCCACACATACCAGGCATTTCAATAACATACACACAATATGCTCGATATGTGCAATACAACATGGCATCACAAAATGACTCTACGACTCAAGTAATTTATTCAATAGGCTCCGAGGAGCGAGATATTACAATCATGGGTCTCATGACCCAACAATCAGAGCGTACAAGTCAAAACACAAGCGGAAGCTATCATGTCTGAGTACAGACATCTATAAATGAAAAAGGCTGAGAAGCCTGACTATATATCAGATCCTGCCGAGGGCACAAGATCGTAGCTGAGGTAACAAGCTAAACGTCGAAGTCCACGCGAAACTACTAGTGAGACCGAAGTCTCTCTGCAAAACATAAAATAGGCAAACGTGAGTACAAATGTACCCAGCAAGACTTACATCAGATCTATCTACATATGCATCATTATCAACAAGGGGGTGGAGGGGTTTGACTGCAGCAAGCCAGATTTGACTCGGTGGCTATCCTAAACTACGACTGCAAGCGACTCTTTTGAGGTGGTGCACACGAGTCCACATATTCACCAACCAATACACCACTATGGATCTGCTCCCGTCTCCCTACGAGAACGCCATCCATAGCACTCATGCTTATCTTGCGTATTTTAGAGTATCCACTTTCACTTGTCTATGAACTGATATAAGCAACCCAGAAGTCCTTTTCCGCGGACACGGCTATTCGAATAGATCATATTAACCCTGCAGGGGTGTACTTCTTCACACACGCTCTCACCACTTACCGCCGTTTACACGACATGTACTCGGCAACCTTCAAGCGGAAGCCCAACGTGGGTGTCGGCCACGGCCTGCCTAAACACTCAAGTCTCTAGTCCAGGTTTATCGCCTATTCAGGTTCCATCCATGAGGAGATCCGGCCGGAGTTTCGCTCACAGCCCAAAACGATGTGAACAGGGTTCCGTGACACCAAACGGGCGCCCGGTTTACCCGGCCACGTGCCTACCGCATCACAGCCCACCCCTACGGTCAGCGCTGTCCACGGCCTCCAGCATACTACAAACACCAGAAACTACTTGCAACTCCTGGACAGAGGACAAGGGTGATTAAGAAGCCGAGAGGGTCCGTTGGTTTCGGGCCCAATGCGTGGTAGTAGCTGAATCATGGATCACAAACACAGAACTCAGTTCCTGAGGACGGCTGCAATGAGACAACCCACCATGTACTCCTACATGGCCTCTCACCGCTACCTTTACCAAATCGTGTTCACACGCTTAGCTCACACACCGTAGGACATGTTCACACACCTCTGATTCATCCCCGATGAATCAGACCTGACTCAACTCTAAGCAGTAGCAGGCATGACAAACAAACATGAATGAGTAGGCACAACAGGGCTCAAACAACTCCTACTCATGCTAGTGGGTTTCATCTATTTACTGTGGAATGACAGGTCATGCAAAGGATAAAGGGGTTCAGCTACCGCAGCAAGTAACAGATGAATCGTTGTTGTCCTAATGCAGTAAAAGAGAGCAGGAGCGAGAGAGTAGGATTGTATCGGAATGAACAAGGGGGTTTTGCTTGCCTGGCACTTCTGAAGATAACATTGAGTCTTCATCAGTGTCAACGATCACATCATCGGTATCACGTCTATCGAGAGGGGACAAATACCGGCAACACAGAAGGGAACACAATCAATGCAATGCACAATATGATGCATGATCATGACATGGCAAAATGAATGTGTTTTGGGCTAATGCAACTAGCAACAGATTAAATGAAGTTGGTTTGAATACAAGATTCAAATTCAAACTCCATATGTGATTATTCAAATGCCATTTAATTGATTTGTGCTAAACAGCACCTATAAGTTGTTCTAACATGCATGAAAATGGTACAGATGGATTCCTTGAATTTTTCTGATAATTTTTCATATATAATTTATTTAATTTGGAGTTACGGTTAATTTTCTATGATTTTTAGAAGTTTTAGGCATTTTCTGAAATTTCTTATATAAAAATAAATTCAGAAAGTATTACTGCGTCATACTGATGTCACGATGACGTCAGCAGGTCAACGTGGCACAGTCCGGTCAAACCTGACCAGTGGGGTCCACTGGTCAGTGACAGGGGGTTAACAGGGGTTTATTTAGTTTAATTAAAAGGATTAAGACACTAGGGCCCACATGTCAGTGTCTATTAAACTAACTAATATTTAGTTAACACTAATCCTAGCCTAATTAGCCGGGCGGGCCCGCAGGTCAGTGAGAGAGAGGGGGGGTCAAACCTGGCAGTGGGGTCAACCCACGCCGGTCATTGGGTCAGCGGTCGCCGGCGAGTCCAGACGCGGCGGAGGGCTCGGAAACGAGCCACATGGCATCGTTTCGGCCGCGGTTTGTTGCATTCGAACGCGCGCAGTGGCGCGCATCTAGTGGTGGCGGTGATAGGTGCTGGGGTGGCCGGAAAAGTGGTCGGCGACGAGGTTTGGCGGCGGCAGCAGCTCGGGCAATCCTGGGGTGGCACTATAGAGCACTAGAGAAGAGACCGAAGGGCGCTGCGGGCTCCTGGGAGGGCGGCGAACATGGTGACGCGCTCAGGCGCACGCTGGGATGACCCTGGCCACGGCAGCGCCATGACCGGCGGCGAGGAGCAATCGGCTCCGATGAGAAGGCGGCTGGAGTGCGGGAACGAGCGCGGGGAGAATGGGAAATGGAAGAGGAGCTCACAGCGAGGTCGATGAGCAGCTCGGTGGTCTCGGGGAGGCGGCGGAGGTGGCGAATTGACCGCGGCGAACTTCGGTGGCCGGCGACGGAAACGGCGATGGTGGCGGCATTGCAGCACGTCCGGGAGGACCGTAGCTCAACGAGGAGGTGGAGGGGGTTGTGGCGGAGCTCGGAAGCGGGTCGGGGAGGCGAGGGGAGGCCAGTGGCTACGGTGATGCCCGTCGGCGGCGGCGGTGGTTCTCGGGTGAGAGGGAGAGAGAGCAGGGGGAGAAGAGGAGGGCGAGGGAGAGTGAGAGCGGTGCGGGGCAGCTGCGTGGCTTCGTCCGGGGCATCGAGGGAGTCCGGGGGAAGCAGGAGGTGGCCAGCAGGGGGGGAGGTGGCGCGCGCGCGTGCCGGCGAGCGTCGGGCACACGCCCTCGTCCTTCTGTCTGAGGAGGAAGACGACAGGGAAGGCGCGGGTGGGCTGGGCCGGCCAGGGGGGGAAGCTGGGCCGGCTGGTGGGCTGCACGGGTGAGGCCAGGTAGTCTCTGTTCTTTTTCTTTTATTTCTATTTTAGTTACTGTTTTCTATTTTCTGTAATTGTGTTTGGATTTATTAAAAATGCCAGAGCATTTCCAAAAATCATGCAACTGACTGTGGCCACTGTTTGGAATATTTCCAACAGTAAACATTTCAGTTTGTGATTATTTGAGCATTTAAAATATTATTAGCAATTAAATGCCCAAATGCAAACACTATATAATTTAATTCAAAAATCCAGGAATAGCCTATAAATATGTTCATCATTTTTGGAAGAGGTTTTCACCTTTAACAGAAATTATGAACATTTCCAAAGGGCATTCTGGGTTATTGAAAATATTTTTATTGAACCTAGTTAAATTTCATTTGGTGCTAGGGTTTCAACAATCCCCATTTCAAATTTAAATGAAATTTAAACATGGTGCAACACTCTAATGCATGCACTAGGCATTGTCAGAACT
>NW_025233014.1:0-2429 GCF_018294505.1 Triticum aestivum | reverse complement strand
CAAGCTTTTATCTTCCAACTCTCCAAGTTGTTGTCTAGCTTAACCAACTAGCTCAGGGATATCTAACACCGATTCTTGGAGAGAAGGTGGTTCACAAGAAACCAACTTGATCACGAACTCAACATAGCGGTCAGGTGACAACCCGGTAACACCTCCAAGAAGATATTTGGAAAGTCATGAACCACCGGTATGTTACTAAGCTCGAGAACAATCTTGCTTTTGAGGGCAAGACGATATGATCAAATGAGTGAGGACTTGACAAGATCCTAACTCATCAATCGAAGGGTGCACCGAAATAAGGACTAGGTAGCACGATCAGTCTTAGAAGGATGATTCGAAAACCAACATACTAAGAATGAAATTATTATCCTTTAACTACCAAGCAACAGAGTTGCTAGCAGTATTGATTTCACACATCACAATTCATTTGTCGGTATTTCGGTTGCATCAACACGAGGGCCGAGGAATGAACAGTGATGGCAAGAAGTGTCACTGTACCAAGAGTTCATGGGATGGTGTGCAATTCCTATAACAATCTCGATATAAAATATGTAATACTCCAAGGTAGAGCAGAACCAAAAGCTGGATTGGCATTTGATCTGCGGAATACAACTACTTTGACCCAATCCTAGATATGGAAGAGGTACTGGTGTTTGTTTCTCCTAGTCATTCCGGAATAGAATGGCTTGACAGACCACAAGAGTCATAGGCATCGATGAACGAACGCACGCATACTCTTGACTATCAATTGATAGACGAGGGTCAGAATGCAACTAAAGAGAACAACTCAAAGGAACATATAACTTTCTGAGTTGTGGATGCATAGATTAGTATGTCGAACCAAGTTCAACATATTTCTTCCGGATAACCCATGCAGAAAGGTAGAGCTGGCAGAGTCACGATTTATGAATGGAGAACTCCTCAAGAGTACTCTAATTGTGATTTTTTTTTGATCCAATAAACATCTGCCATAAGTAGTTCATGGTATTTGGAAGAAGAAGATACCACGGACTTCAAGGACTATCGCAAAGGTTACTAATATCCTAAAGGCACTAGCAATTACTATCAACATGAAGTAGGTAGAGTGAATCTCGGGTTCAAAACCCAGGGATAGAATACCTACTACTAAGTAGCATCACGGGATGCTTCCGAGAATAAAGGTCAGAATCTTCACACTAGGACACAAATCATGGCTAGACCACTAGATGATCCCCTAAGCACTTAGGGTCATAATAATAATTCCAACATATATGTCGAGGCAATAATTACCTCAACACACCGATTAGTGTGGTTAATCTGGCCCATGGGAACATCGGAAACAGAAGGAAGGGATTTGCAAATGCATCGGACTATTTAGAAACCTGGGATGACTCGGACAGCATAACGGCTATAATTGCTCAAAAAGATTTGAGACAATCACAAAAATGGTGGCATAACCACTCAGAAGCACAATATCAAGGTTCCGAGATCAACAATTAACATACGGAAGTAGTAGGAACTGAACTGAGACTTAAATCCAACAATCTTATAAGTCTACTGATTAGTAACACGTGATCCTAATAGAAAGAAGAGATAGCCTAGCTCTTAATCCCCGCAGGAAAGATAAGATGACTCAGATCAGAAGGGCATGAGGTATAAGGAGTAAAAAGAGCCTTACGTTCCATCCCACAATCAATTCCCTTATATAACTAAAGAATTTCTAGACTCGACTTCGACCAGTTTGGCTTGGTAATCCTACAGGCAGTCAAGCTCTGATACCAACGCTGTCAGGACCCCGACTCGATGTCACATCGATCTAGCCGGTAACACCTCATATCACTTTGCGGCCTCACGCACGGTATCCCCACGGGTGTCGCCTTACCTTTGCCCGGGACCGTTTGCGCCTTTTGGCTCACGTATATGATAGTGTCCCTAGCATCCATATGATAAAGAGCCCGGGCTGACATGACTAGTCATAAACCCAAAGTGGCACAGACTTACAGGGACAGGCATCCATGACCCAGCTTCGAACGTGTCGGTCATCAGCAAGTGGGTCCGGGCTGTAGCACTGGGCTAGCAGGACTCCGGTAAACCGGGCTGTAGCGGGCTAACAGGACTCCGGTACTCAAAGCGTGACATTTCCCCGAAGGGACAGACACAGGAACGAAGAAGGACACATGCCGGCCAGCCTAAGTGTTCCGGAGCAGTAGCAAGCTACCATGGCTCAGTGAAACACTAGGAGACATTTCCCGGTAAGAGAGGCTACTAAAGATAAACAACTAGATGGTCAGATCCCACACATACCAGGCATTTCAATAACATACACACAATATGCTCGATATGTGCAATACAACATGGCATCACAAAATGACTCTACGACTCAAGTAATTTATTCAATAGGCTCCGAGGAGCGAGATATTACAATCATGGGTCTCATGACCCAACAATCA
>NW_025233013.1:0-8695 GCF_018294505.1 Triticum aestivum | reverse complement strand
TTTTTGCGAGTAAACACTTCCCCTGTTTCACTGCTGTATTCTGGACGGAAGGTTTGTTACAGATATAAGAAGAGTACCAAGTGGGACCTTTTTCTGTACTATTGTTTTTATTGAAATCAGGTGAGACCAGCAGTATTTGCTTGATGTATGTGGTTTTAATCCAAGGTACTCTGTCTAATCTGTTGAGCTTAGGAGTATTGGCTATAATCCTAGGGAGTATTCAGTTCAGTGATTGGCATCGAATATTTCCTACGACACCCAATGACATTCGTTCATATTGTAGTAAAAGGTATTTCACCCGGAGCATCGTGCGTGTTCGAGGCAGGCTAATCGCCCGTTTAGCCTTATGGTGGTACAAACTACAGCGTGCTAGAAGGTGTTGTTACAGGCCTGGTATGCTCAACTTATCCCCTTGTTTGTCCTTGTTCTTGGGTCTAGTTTTCCTGGGTATTATTTTCATTGTCGTGCGCTCAGACAAGCTTGAATTTGTACAAGGGCCTGCATCTTGATTGTTTGGCTCCTTGACTTGATTTCAGCTTATTTATAGTACAAGTCTGGTTAAGTTGAGCTAGTCTGGCAAACTAAGCAGCAATAACAATCAAAAGAACTTAGTTTGATTTCCCCATCAATTTTGAATCCGAAGCAGCACTGATAAATAAAATAAAAGTAGCAATAAGGGATATATATATATATATAGGTAAATCATGTATTTATAAATATATATGGGCAACTTGTGTTCTCGTGTATATACTCCTCAAATGAGTGGTGTAACAGGAGGAGCAAACAAGAAGTACCATTGCGTATCCACAACACACCTGATAGCAAATGCAATACCGGTAAGAACAATAACAAGAACTAACCAACTAACTCTGCCTGTGAATAAACAGATGAATCCTAAAGGTGGAATCGATGGGGAGCTGAATTTAGGAAATATACGTTTGTTGGAAACGAATAAATGAACGTCAAGAAAACAACAGCAGCCTAAACTGCTGGAATCTCTGCCTTTATTACACAACAATAATTCTTGTTTAACAAACCCAAGTCTTAAGCTGCCGTAGCTTTACAGGACAAGAAGCAAACGACACCACAACGGCGGTAGGGATAACAACCAATTGGCAACGACATCTTACAGAAAGAAGTAAACAGATCGAAAGGAAAGCTTCCAGAAACAACACTTGCGAAACAAATAATTAACCAAGCAAACCTCCTGTGAGCAAGCAGAGTGGCAAAACAGAGTGATCACTGGTATTGCACTGCAACCTTCATCTGATTTCCTGGGCGCTTCTCATTCAGTGTCTTTAGTTGCTCCATGGCACAGTCCAATGCTGGGTTGCCTTTCTGACCAGCGAGCTGCACCTCTTGAAGGCTTGCCAAATTCTTCATGCCTTGGACTCTGTTAAGCTCTCCTTTCCAAAAGCTCACACTGAGTGTCTCAAGCTCTGTCATTGTGTTTTCCTCAAACCGGACAGCTTCCATACTTTCAATGTTGAAGTTCAGGAACAGGTACTTGAGTGCCGGAAAGGTGTGGGCTGTTTGTGCAACCAGCTCTGTATCCTTGTAGCAGTTCGAGCCCAAGCGTAAGTACTTCAGCCTGGGCAGCTTACATATTGGGCCGAACAATTGGTCACCAACAAAGTATGTCCAAGCAATGACAAGCTCAACAAGATTATTCAGTGAGCTGATCCAGTTGGGCAATTTGTTAATGCCGGCACCAATCTTAAGATACTGGAGGAGCGCCGGTGGCATGTCGAGATCATGTAGAAAGTCCAATGTATCATTATCCCTACATACTTTACTACCAATGCTGAGCCACCGGAGGGAATACATCTTGCTCAGGGACCTGGCTAGCGTTCCCCTAACATCGTTATGATAAGGATTATCAGGATCCCTGATGTCCAAGGCTAACTCTCTCATTTTTTGTAGTTCACCGAGCTCTTTAGCAGCATCATAATCATTACCAAAAACTATTGTATTCACCATTCGTAGCGCCTTCATTCTACCCAGGCCCTTGCGTGCAATCCAACACTCTGTGTACTCTTTGTTGCTAATTTGCAGGTGCTCCAGTTTCTCTAGCTTTGACACAGTTTTGGGCAGATCTCTAAGGTCTGTCTCACGTACATCAAGGGTCTCCAAATTCTCTAGCCCACCGACTTCTGGAGGCAAATTAGTTATGTATGTACCTTTTAGGCCTAAAAACCTTAGCATGTACATCCGGCAGACATGTACCAAATGCTTGTCTTCCAGGCCCATGCAATCTTCCAGGTCAAGTACCCTGAGTAGGCTGAACTCGCCTAGACGATCAAGCACTTTTATGTGATTGAGGTCAAACACACTCAGTGATCGGACATGCTCCATCTTCATCTCCTTGATGGCATTCTTCCTACCATGGGATGTTGCAGTTTTGATGGATGCTACCTCTTCTCCACCATGGATGGACAGACGGCGAATTCTACCATACGACATCCCTTCATATGGGCCACCTACTAGGCTAATAAAGTTCTCATCCAGGGCTTTGGACACCATGACCTCATATACCATGTTATGTACCCGGCACGTCTCCACCTTTCCATCCCGCCAGCTGATTATATCATCGGCCCGATCAATCATGCTCCTTCTCACCAACGTCTGCTACCTCCATTAAGGTCAACCCCTGAATCTCAGCAACCAGTCCTTCTGCGATCCATCTCTTCAAGAGCCGATTCTTAACGATTACATAATCCTCCGGAAAAAAACTGAGATACATCATACAACCCTTGAGATAATGGTGCAGGTGGTTATAGCTGAGACTAATAATCTGCTTCATCCCCTCAAGGGTAGGGCGGCTCTCCATGTGAGTACCAATCGACTTGCGAACTCTCTCCCACATTTCTTTGCTCTCTGACGTTCTATAGCTCACCAAGAGGCCAGCAATGCTAATAATGGCCATTGGGAGCCCACAACACTTCTTTATAATTTTGTTCATTTCATCTTCCAGATCGTCGGGGCAAGAAGAATGATTAGGACCAAATATTCTGCCGAGGAACAACTCCTTGGCGTATTGCGAACTAAGGTTCTCGATCCAATAAATGCAATTTGTGCCTGATCCAGCATTGCTGCATGCTTCGGCAACACTCTCTAGCCGAGTGGTCACAATAATCCTGCTGCCGTTGTTGTTGTCTGGCAATTTCGATCTGATTGCGTCCCATGTTGCTACTGTCCATACATCATCAACCACAATGAGATACGTGGTTTTACATATGAATTCCATAGCTAATTAGAATGTGTGAAGTGCAAATGTTATGTTAATTATAAATTAGCTTAGTTACAGAAATTACAACCGCTTAGGGGCATCTCAAAAGACCTTAACGACATGATATCAAATATCTCTTTGGAGGCATGGGCTATCAATGTGGAGTTTCTTGTATAGATTTATATTATCACAATTGTCCAATTTTATGTGCACGTGCGTATTGCATTCTCTCCAACAAAAACCTGCAAGCGCCCAACACATTCAAGGATTTTTTTCTCTAGTTGTTGCATACAAGCATATATGACGAAAATACTGATATCAGCGAAGATTCCATTGAACTTAAAAATTCAAAATATTTTATAGATCAAACCGTTACTTTAGTTGAAAAATCACTTTCACATAAAAATCGTCACTACAAGACCTTCGAAACTAGATCTCATATTGATATGTTCCGATGATCTTTTATTTTAAGTAAAGAGTTACCACCCCTAGAGTATTAAGTTATCACGCTTGTGATCCACAAGTTATCATGTTGTTTAGACAGAAATTACAGGGGCATAAAAATGGTTGTTTCAACCATCTTTCCACGTACACATGCATGCTTGCACTAGAGGATAAAAGAATGATGTCATCTTAGATTCTCCTTATTTCAAAAATTCAAAATTATTTGTAGGTCAAAATTATCCGTTATCTTGGTACATGAGTTAGCAGTTCTGTTGTGTGTATATTATCATGTTACTTATACAAAAATTACCGGGCATATGTTTTCAACAATTTTTATTTTGAGGTCAAAAGTTGCCGTAGTATCTGTACATGAGTTATCAGCTATATTGTCATACATTATCATGCTACTTACAAACAAGTGGCGTTGGCTTAGTTTGTTGTTGGCTTTCTTAACTTCGCAGAAGAGATGGGTTCGAATCCCATTCCAAGCTTTCTTTTTCTTCCGCCTAAACAACAGTACCAATCAATCCATTAGCCCTTAACCGCAACAGTGATTGAAGTGCGGGAGAGAAAATCGGGTCTTAACTGCGGTCAACATGCGGGCAGGAGAGAAATTCAGGATCCAATCTGCGGGCGACCAGATTCGGGCGGAAAAAAAAAGGAAGGACTGACGCGCGCAGGATGAGGATCTGACGGCGAGAGGCGTTCGGATCTGATGGAAAAATTCGATCGTTTGGAATTTAATTTTCTCGCTTAAAGACTGACCAGTTCATACCTCATTATCTAAAAGTGCAGGTGGGTCAAATTTATATCTTGGTGACCCTCGCAATTCAACGCAGGAGAAGGAATTTCTTTCATTTTCCTCCTTGAATATCCCTTCACTCCGTTTGGATGTAGACATTCGCGTGAAGAATTTGATATTGGCATTTACCTACCCGAATACGGCTGTTCAGATGGTCTTGGCATTCACGCATGGAATCGCGCCTCGATATCGAGCCATCCTCGACAACACTAGCCCCACTCGTTCCCGAATTCGGACCTCTACTCCTCCGATTGGCTTGATATTGCCTCGCCCCCGCGTACCCCTTCGTCTTGACCTCATAAAAAAAGCTCTCGCAGCCACCGGTGGACGCAGCTTGTACGGAACAGGTGCTCGCACGCCTGCAGCCGTCAGGCCTTCTCCCCGACCTGCAGTACGGCCATGCATATGCTGCACTGCGCCCACCCTTAATCAGTGCCGACCCTCTTGAAACCGAACGGAACTGTAGCAGTGGAGCTCCGCCGAGATCTGGCCGTAGCAATCCCGCCTCCATCTGTCGCAGCGGTGGGGCGTGGTCACCGTTGCAGGATGTCGACGACAAGGGAGGTGAGGATGAGGAGGGTGATGGCTGCGGCAAAGGCCCGGATCCCAGGAACATGCATATGAAGAACAACAAGGGGACATCAAAGACGGAGATGCACAAACATATTTCATGGCAGGGCGGCGTCTGCCGGGCTACTGTTCTTCATGGCGGCTGGCTAGAGGACGGTGGCATGCATGCTTGGGTAGACGGCAAGGACGCAGGGCTGGTTTCGTCTGCGCCTGCGATCCCCCCGCGTTTCTCCTATTGCTGCCATGTGCTAACCTGGAGTTCCGCCTCCGGGGACCTCATCATGGCCGGCTGTTGCATGTCTGACTCTTCTTGTACTAGTACAAATGAGCCAATTCAATACTCCGACCATCCAAACAAGAATGAGCATTGGTCTCTCCTTGAATTCCAAATGCACAATGCATAAACATCCAAACACCTGAATTCGGGTTGAATCTCAATGTCAATGTCCCGGGGATTTGATATTGCAGCCAATTCAATTCCAAGGCTGTGAATGTCTACATCCAAACGAAGTGTTGTTGAATTGCCAGGCCGTGCCCCACATCGGCGCCAAGTGCTAGTATGCACGGTGGTTGTCTGCATGATCAGATCTGCCGTCTAAGAAAATGTCTGATGTGTAGTGTTCACTTTGATCCGTGATTCCGGTGCTGATTGGGACATTGTAGCATGACTTCTTCACTGGCATGTTGGTGGCGGCAACACCGAGGACCTCTTCTATGGTGGTGCGTACCCGGTCTCAAGTTTAGGGATGAAAATCCTAGGTATGGGTCCTTCTTTTCTGGGTGAAAACCCATGATTGGCCTATGTGGTTCGATCCGGCGATGACAGTGTTCCTGCACGGTTTCCTTGCTGAAGGTGTTGCCGTCGGGAATCTTCTCGTTGTTCGGGCGTTGTCAAAGGCAGTGGTAGTTGTTGATGTTTTGCTGTAGTGGGTTGTCGCCTCGCCTTGAGCCCCATGAGTCATTTTTTTTCTTTTTTCTTTTGGTTGTGTGCAATCTAATTGTGCGGAGTCGGGTATGTACTCATTGTGCTTGTATTCGCTTGTTGCAACATTAAGAGCGTCGTTTGGCGAAAAAGAAAATAGGTTGAGCTGCGAAACATGCTTATTTTCCAAAATAAGCCTTTATTGCACGGGTTTCATTTTTGTGTGTGCAAGTAACAATGCTCTCCTTATGCTTACGTGTGCAAGCAACAATTCTCGGGTGCACGCTACATGCATATGCAATCAACCAACACCAAACAAATCTAAATTTGCATAAGGTGTAAAAAACATCATAAATGGTAAGTCCATCTACGTTCGGTGGATCTATCTTTGATGGATCTGTTCGAATTTTGTTGTTCATCTATGTTTATGTGTTTTCGAGCGTTAATATTTTCTTTTAACATCAGTACAAAGGAAAAACTGCCCCCGCGTCGTCCGCGTGGGCGACTCGGGCGGCGACTGGATCTGCTTTTCCCGCAGCCGTCCCCGTGCGCCCTCCCCTCGCCGCCGCCGGTCGGCGCCGGCGGGCTTGTCCGCGCGGCTGACGGCGGCGGCGGGGCTCCGTCCCCGTGAGGCGTCGTGCAACGTTTGATGAGATGCAGGCACCGGCCAGATCGAGGCTGTGAAGGTGAGTTACTGCAGCGGTGCCGGCGATCCACGCGCGGCTTGATCCAACGAAAGATTGCTGGGGATGGTCAGATCACCACCATAGTGCCTGCTGCTGTCCCTCATGCATGGACGCCATTAAGGGGTGCAGGCAGCGGCTACAGGTTGTGAAGGCGACTTGCTGCAGCGGCGCCGGCGGTCCACACGCGGCTGGATCCAACGGGAAGGCTGGGGGTGGTCAGAACAGCACCATAGTGCCTGCTGCTCCCGCTCATGGACACCATTAAGTGGTGCCATCTCCACTGGTTGCAGCCACTCCCCGGCGCCATCAATCTTCGGCAAGAGCTCGTGAGCAGCTCTCTCTTCCCTAGCATGGAGTGGAGATTCGTCCACACTGGAACAGCCAGCTACTCTGGCGTCCACCATCAGGGGCAGCCCAGCTAGTTGAGGCGGTGGCCTAGCGCAGTTGTCGCGGCCGTCGCCAGTGTCGCCAGCTGGGAGGCGGTGCTTACTTGGGCTCGGGCGCAAGGCAAGGACGACGGAGTTAGTGGCAATGTCTCATGCTGTCGTCTCATGCAGATCAGCTACGGGCTGCCACTTTGTGAGGATGGTGCGGGGCGTCCGAAGTGTCCCAAATTTTGGATTTTGGTAGTGCCACTGTTCTTCATCCCCATCAGACTTCGTCGGGTGGTAACGAGCGGCTTCGTCGTGTCAGGTCAGCTTGCTCATGCCGGCATGACCATCGCTCACCACCAGAACCGTGTGCATATGCAGCTATTGGGATCAAGGCAAGTGGAGGAGACAACATAAGATGACTTCGATTATTGGATGGTACTTCTCGTGTACCCAGTCTCGAGTTCCGGGGTGAGAACCCTAGGTCTGCTGACCTTGATTGGTTATACCTAGTAATGGCGTCGTTTTTTGCATCGTTACCCTGGTGAAGGCATTGCTCGGAGTTTTGCTCGGATTTGATCTTCAGGGTGAAAACCCATGTTCTGACCTTTGGTGGTTGGACCGGTGACGGCGGCGTTTGCGCGTCGCTCTGTTTCTGGAGGCATCGCTTTTGAAGAAACTTTCTCGTAGTTCTTCTGTTGTCAAGAATTGGTTGGCGCCCGATGGTCACTGCTGTGTTTCGTCGATCATTGTGTTTCTTGCTTCAGGGTTTTCTTTTTCTCCATCCGTTTAGGCATAGCTTCGGTCTTGTAAGACTTTGCTTTTTGCCGGCATGATTGTTTGTTTGTGTGTGTGTGTTGCATTGGCTATGTGCATCTTAGTTATGCAGAGGCCGGGTATGTATTCATTATGATTGTATCGCTTGATGCTACACTATGAGTCAATAAAGAGCACTCTTTATCGAAAAATGTTTATGTGTTTTCAGGTTGGTTCCTTTCGATCCAGACTACTCTTCATTAGCGGGGGTTGCTGTTCTGCTGCGCTGGTCATATGGGGCCTTAGCACGATGACTTCCCGATTGTCTACTACAACAAGTTTTGTTCGACTCTGGCGAGGGGCGTCATCGCGCCTTCGGCTCACTTTGGTGCTTGTAATCGTCGCTAGGTGGTATACGAATCTGGATGTATTTTTTATTATTTCTGGTGTTCGTTGTATTGTCATGATTGAAGATAAATAAACCAGAAGTTTTCTCGAAAAAAAAACATCATAACGGGTGAACACATGCAATTATTCACAGACCAGAAAACGTTTGCTCATAGGGCTGGACAAAAAGCTCGAAGCTCGCGAGCATAATGAGCGCTCGATAGTTCAACTCGTTTCGGCTCGTGCTTATTAGTTAATGAACCAAGCCGAACAATGTTTTTTGCTCGTTTAGATTAACGAGTTTAATGAGTGAGGAAACGAGTTTCACGAGCTAACTCGTTTAGCTCGCTAAGTTTCAAAAGTTTGACATAAGACCCCTTAGTTCAAATCAGCCTATTAACACAAGAGTTGCTAGTTAGCCTAGCCTAGGGGCACAACACCCCATCCCATTTTGGCACTTCTCCTAGACCTAGGAGCTAGCCGCGAGGAGACCCTAGAGTCAACCAACAGCAAGCTAGCAGGAACCAA
>NW_025233012.1:8158-8696 GCF_018294505.1 Triticum aestivum | reverse complement strand
CGCACCTCGTGTAAAAACTCGACAATCTCTTTTGGAATATCAGGGTTTCGGACGAGAACTCATCTGTTACACGGGCACTTCAATGTTTTTTAAACTTTTTTGAACTCCAGCCTATTTTTGCGTTCAGCATGCATCATTCAAAGCGACGTCATCAATTTCCAACACGTTCTGACATCATTTGCTGTTTTTCAGTCATTTACCGATTTGTTTAGAGAGCTAAATGACGGTGAAATTGAAAATCACTACAAAATGAACTCTGAAAATGTTGGAACTTGGCATGGTATTATCATTTCACCCGCATAGCATGTGCAAAAGAGTGGAGAGGGTCACGGCGAAAACTGGACGCACGTCGTGTACAAACTGGATAATCTCTTTCGGAATATCAGGGTTTCGGACGATGTCATCAATTTCCATCACGTTTTGACATCATTTGCTGTTTTTGACCCGCATTTACCGATTTGTTTAGAGAGCTAAATGACGGTGAAATTGAAAATCACTACAAAATGAATTCTGAAAATGTTGGAACTTGGCATGGTAT
>NW_025233012.1:4752-6673 GCF_018294505.1 Triticum aestivum | reverse complement strand
CGTGTACAAACTGGACAATCTCTTTCGGAGTATCAGGGTTTCGGACGAGAACTCATCTATTACACGGGCACTTCAATGTTTTTTAAAGTTTTTTGAACACGAGCCTATTTTTGCGTTCAGTATGCATCATTCAAAGCGACGTCATCAATTTCCAACACGTTCTGACATCATTTGCTGTTTTTCAGTCATTTACCGATTTGTTTAGAGAGCTAAATGACGGTGAAATCGAAAATCACTACAAAATGAACTCTGAAAATGTCGGAACTTGGCAAGGTATCATCATTTCACCCGCATAGCATGTGCAAAAGAGTAGAGATGGTCACGGCGAAAACTGGACGCACCTCGTGTACAAACTGGACAATCTCTTTCGGAGTATCAGGGTTTCGGACGAGAACTCATCTGTTACACGGGCACAACAATGTTTTTTAAACTTTTTTGAACTCCAGCATATTTTTGAGTTCAGTATGCATCATTCAAAGCGACGTCATCAATTTCCAACACGTTCTGACATCATTTGTTGTTTTTCAGTCATTGACCGATTTGTTTAGAAAGCTAAATGATGGTGAAATTGAAAATCACTACAAAATGAAATCTGAAAATATTGGAACTTGGCACGGTATCATCATTTCACCCGCATAACATGTGCAAAAGTGTAGAGAGGGTCACGGCGAAAACTGGACGCACCTCGTGTACAAACTGGACAATCTCTTTCGGAGTATCAGGGTTTCGGACGAGAACTCATCTGTTACACGAGCACATCAATGTTTTTTAAACTTTTTTGTACTCCAGCCTATTTTTGCGTTCATTATTCATCATTCAAAGCGACGTCATCAATTTCCAACACGTTCTGACATCATTTGCTGATTTCAGTCATTTATCGATTTGTTTAGAGAGCTAAATGACGGTGAAATTGAAAATCACTACAAAATGATATCTGAAATTGTTGGAACTTGGCATGGTATCATCATTTCATCCGCATAGCATGTGCAAAAGAGTAGAGAGGGTCACGGCGAAAACTGGACACACCTCGTGTACAAACTGGACAATCTCTTTCGGAGTATCAGGGTTTCGGTCGAGAACTCATCTGTTACACGGGCACTTCAATGTTTTTTAAACTTTTTTGAAGTCTAGCCTATTTTTGCGTTCAGTATGCATCATTCAAAGCGCCGTCATCAATTTCCAACACGTTCTGACATCATTTGCTATTTTCCAGTCATTTACCGATTTTTTAGAGAGCTAAATGATGGTGAAATTGAAAATAACTACAAAATGAACTCTGAAAATGTTGGAACTTGGCATGGTATCATCATTTCACCCGCATAGCATGTGCAAAAGAGTAGAGAGGGTCACGGTGAAAACTGGACGCACCTCGTGTACAAACTGGACAATCTCTTTCGGAATATCAGGGTTTCGGACGAGAACTCATCTGTTACGTGGGCACTTCAATGTTTTTTAAAGGTTTTTGAACTCCAGCCTATTTTTGCATTCAGTATGCATCATTGAAGTGACTTCATCAATTTCCAACATGTTCTGACATCATTTGCTGTTTTTCAGTCATTTACCGATTTGTTTAGAGAGCTAAATGACGGTGAAATTGAAAATCACTACAAAATGAACTCTGAAAATGTTGGAACTTGGCATGGTATCATCATTTCACCCGCATAGCATGTGCAAAAGAGTAGAGAGGGTCACGGCGAAAACTGGATGCACCTCATGTACAAACTGGACAATTTCTTTCGGAGTATCAGGGTCTCGGACGAGAACTCATCTGTTACACGGGCACTTCAATGTTTTTTAAACTTTGTTGCACTCCAGCGTATTTTTGCGTTCAGTATGCATCATTCAAAGCGACGTCATCAATTTCCAACACGTTCTGACATCATTTGCGGTTTTTCAGTCATTTATCGATTTGTTTAGAGAG
>NW_025233012.1:1010-3637 GCF_018294505.1 Triticum aestivum | reverse complement strand
TTTTTCAAACTTTTTTGAACTCTAGCCTATTTTTGCATTCACTATGCATCATTCAAAGTGACGTCATCAATTTCCAACATGTTCTGACATCATTTGTTGTTTTCAGTCATTTACCGATTTGTTTAGAGAGCTAAATGACGGTGAAATTGAAAATCACTAAAAAATGAACTCCGAAAATGTTGGAACTTGGCATGGTATCATCATTTCACCCGTATAGCATGTGCAAAAGAGTAGAGAGGGTCACGGCGAAAACTGGACGCACCTCGTGTACAAACTGGACAATCTCTTTCGGAGTATCAGGGTTTCGGACGAGCACTCATCTGTTACACGGGCACTTCAATGTTTTTTAAACTTTCTTGAACTCCAGCCTATTTTTCCATTCAGTATGCATCATTCAAAGCGACGTCATCAATTTAAAACACGTTCTGACATCATTAGCTGTTTTTCCGTCATTTACCCATTTGTTTAGAGAGCTAAATGACGGTGAAATTGAAAATCACTACAAAATGAACTCTGAAAATGTTGGAACTTGGCAAGGTATCATCATTTCACCCGCATAGCATGTGCAAAAGAGTAGAGATGGTCACGGCGAAAACTGGACGCACCTCGTGTACAAACTGGACAATCTCTTTCGGAGTATCAAGGTTTCGGACGAGAACTCATCTGTTACACGGGCACTTCAATGTTTTTTAAACTTTTTTGAACTCCAGCATATTTTTGAGTTAAGTATGCATCATTCAAAGCGACGTCATCAATTTCCAACACGTTCTGACATCATTTGTTGTTTTTCAGTCATTTACCGATTTGTTTAGAGAGCTAAATGATGGTGAAATTGAAAATCACTACAAAATGAACTCTGAAAATGTTGGAACTTGGCATGGTATCATCATTTCACCCGCATAGCATGTGCAAAAGAGTAGAGAGGGTCACGGCGAAAACTGGACGCACCTCGTGTACAAACTGGACAATCTCTTTCGGAGTATCAGGGTTTCGGACGAGAACTCATCTGTTACACGGGGCACTTAAATGTTTTTCAAACTTTTTTGAACTCTAGCCTATTTTTGCATTCACTATGCATCATTCAAAGTGACGTCATCAATTTCCAACATGTTCTGACATCATTTGTTGTTTTCAGTCATTTACCGATTTGTTTAGAGAGCTAAATGACGGTGAAATTGAAAATCACTAAAAAATGAACTCCGAAAATGTTGGAACTTGGCATGGTATCATCATTTCACCCGTATAGCATGTGCAAAAGAGTAGAGAGGGTCACGGCGAAAACTGGACGCACCTCGCGTACAAACTGGACAATCTCTTTCGGAGTATCAGGGTTTCGGACGAGCACTCATCTGTTACACGGGCACTTCAATGTTTTTTAAACTTTTCTGAACTCCAGCATATTTTTGCGTTCAGTATGCATCATTCAAAGCGACGTCATCAATTACCAACGCGTTCTGACATCATTAGCTGTTTTTCCGTCGTTTACCGATTTGTTTAGAGTGCTAAATGACGGTGAAATTGAAAATCACTACAAAATGAACTCTGAAAATGTTGGAACTTGGCATGGTATCATCATTTCATCCGCATAGCATGGGCAAAAGAGTAAAGAGGGTAACGGCGAAAACTGGACGCACCTCGTGTACAAACTGGACAATCTCTTTCGGAGTATGAGGGTTTCAGACGAGAACTCATCTGTTACAGGGGCACTTCAATGTTTTTTAAACTTTTTTGAACTCCAGCATATTTTTGCGTTCAGTATGCATCATTCAAAGCGACGTCATCAATTTCCAACGCGTTCTGACATCATTTGCTGATTTTCAGTCATTTATCGATTTGTTTAGAGAGCTAAATGACGGTGAAATTGAAAATCACTACAAAATGAACTCTGAAAATGTTGGAACTTGGCATGGTATCATCATTTCACCCGCATAGCATGTGCAAAAGAGTGGAGAGGGTCACGGCGAAAACTGGACGCACGTCGTGTACAAACTGGATAATCTCTTTCGGAATATCAGGGTTTCGCACGATGTCATCAGTTTCCATCACGTTCTGACATCATTTGCTGTTTTTGACCCGCATTTACCGATTTGTTTAGAGAGCTAAATGACGGTGAAATTGAAAATCACAAAAAATGAACTCTGAAAATGTTGGAACTTGGCATGGTATCATGATTTCACCCGCATAGCATGTGCAAAAGAGTAGAGAGGGTCACGGCGAAAACTAGACGCACCTCTTGTACAAACTGGACAATCTCTTTCGGAGTATCAGGGTTTCGGACGAGAACTCATCTGTTACACGGGCACTTCAATGTTTTTTAAACTTTTTTGAACTCCAGCCTATTTTTGCGTTCAGTATGCATCATTCAAAGCGACGTCATCAATTTCCAACACGTTCTGACATCATTTGTTATTTTTCAGTCATTTACCGATTTCTTTAGAGAGCTAAATGACGGTGAAATTGAAAGTCACTACAAAATGAACTCTGAAAATGTTGGAACTTGGCATGGTATCATCATTTCACCCGCATAGCATGTGCAAAAGAGTAGAGAGGGTCACGGCGAAAACTTGACGCATCTCGTGTACATACTGGACAATCTCTTTCGGAGTATCAGGGTTTCGGACGAGCAC
>NW_025233012.1:0-790 GCF_018294505.1 Triticum aestivum | reverse complement strand
AGTATGCATCATTCAAAGCGACGTCAGCAATTTCCAACACGTTCTGACATCATTTGCTGTTTTTAGTCATTTACCGATTTGTTTAGAGAGCTAAATGACGGTGAAATTGAAAATCACTACAAAATGAACTCTGAAAATGTTGGAACTTGGCATGGTATCATCATTTCACCCGCATAGCATGTGCAAAAGAGTAGAGAGGGTCACGGCGAAAACTGGACGCACCTCGTGTACAAACTGGACAATCTCTTTCGGAGTATCAGGGTTTCGGACGAGAACTCATCTGTTACACGGGGCACTTAAATGTTTTTCAAACTTTTTTGAACTCTAGCCTATTTTTGCGTTCACTATGCATCATTCAAAGTGACGTCATCAATTTCCAACATGTTCTGACATCATTTGTTGTTTTCAGTCATTTACCGATTTGTTTAGAGAGCTAAATGACGGTGAAATTGAAAATCACTAAAAAATGAACTCCGAAAATGTTGGAACTTGGCATGGTATCATCATTTCACCCGTATAGCATGTGCAAAAGAGTAGAGAGGGTCACGGCGAAAACTGGACGCACCTCGTGTACAAACTGGACAATCTCTTTCGGAGTATCAGGGTTTCGGACGAGCACTCATCTGTTACACGGGCACTTCAATGTTTTTTAAACTTTCTTGAACTCCAGCCTATTTTTCCATTCAGTATGCATCATTCAAAGCGACGCCATCAATTTAAAACACGTTCTGACATCATTAGCTGTTTTTCCGTCATTTACCCATTTGTTTAGAGAGCTAAATGACGGTGA
>NW_025233011.1:0-8697 GCF_018294505.1 Triticum aestivum | reverse complement strand
TTTTTGCGAGTAAACACTTCCCCTGTTTCACTGCTGTATTCTGGACGGAAGGTTTGTTACAGATATAAGAAGAGTACCAAGTGGGACCTTTTTCTGTACTATTGTTTTTATTGAAATCAGGTGAGACCAGCAGTATTTGCTTGATGTATGTGGTTTTAATCCAAGGTACTCTGTCTAATCTGTTGAGCTTAGGAGTATTGGCTATAATCCTAGGGAGTATTCAGTTCAGTGATTGGCATCGAATATTTCCTACGACACCCAATGACATTCGTTCATATTGTAGTAAAAGGTATTTCACCCGGAGCATCGTGCGTGTTCGAGGCAGGCTAATCGCCCGTTTAGCCTTATGGTGGTACAAACTACAGCGTGCTAGAAGGTGTTGTTACAGGCCTGGTATGCTCAACTTATCCCCTTGTTTGTCCTTGTTCTTGGGTCTAGTTTTCCTGGGTATTATTTTCATTGTCGTGCGCTCAGACAAGCTTGAATTTGTACAAGGGCCTGCATCTTGATTGTTTGGCTCCTTGACTTGATTTCAGCTTATTTATAGTACAAGTCTGGTTAAGTTGAGCTAGTCTGGCAAACTAAGCAGCAATAACAATCAAAAGAACTTAGTTTGATTTCCCCATCAATTTTGAATCCGAAGCAGCACTGATAAATAAAATAAAAGTAGCAATAAGGGATATATATATATATATATAGGTAAATCATGTATTTATAATTATATATGGGCAACTTGTGTTCTCGTGTATATACTCCTCAAATGAGTGGTGTAACAGGAGGAGCAAACAAGAAGTACCATTGCGTATCCACAACACACCTGATAGCAAATGCAATACCGGTAAGAACAATAACAAGAACTAACCAACTAACTCTGCCTGTGAATAAACAGATGAATCCTGAAGGTGGAATCGATGGGGAGCTGAATTTAGGAAATATACGTTTGTTGGAAACGAATAAATGAACGTCAAGAAAACAACAGCAGCCTAAACTGCTGGAATCTCTGCCTTTATTACACAACAATAATTCTTGTTTAACAAACCCAAGTCTTAAGCTGCCGTAGCTTTACAGGACAAGAAGCAAACGACACCACAACGGCGGTAGGGATAACAACCAATTGGCAACGACATCTTACAGAAAGAAGTAAACAGATCGAAAGGAAAGCTTCCAGAAACAACACTTGCGAAACAAATAATTAACCAAGCAAACCTCCTGTGAGCAAGCAGAGTGGCAAAACAGAGTGATCACTGGTATTGCACTGCAACCTTCATCTGATTTCCTGGGCGCTTCTCATTCAGTGTCTTTAGTTGCTCCATGGCACAGTCCAATGCTGGGTTGCCTTTCTGACCAGCGAGCTGCACCTCTTGAAGGCTTGCCAAATTCTTCATGCCTTGGACTCTGTTAAGCTCTCCTTTCCAAAAGCTCACACTGAGTGTCTCAAGCTCTGTCATTGTGTTTTCCTCAAACCGGACAGCTTCCATACTTTCAATGTTGAAGTTCAGGAACAGGTACTTGAGTGCCGGAAAGGTGTGGGCTGTTTGTGCAACCAGCTCTGTATCCTTGTAGCAGTTCGAGCCCAAGCGTAAGTACTTCAGCCTGGGCAGCTTACATATTGGGCCGAACAATTGGTCACCAACAAAGTATGTCCAAGCAATGACAAGCTCAACAAGATTATTCAGTGAGCTGATCCAGTTGGGCAATTTGTTAATGCCGGCACCAATCTTAAGATACTGGAGGAGCGCCGGTGGCATGTCGAGATCATGTAGAAAGTCCAATGTATCATTATCCCTACATACTTTACTACCAATGCTGAGCCACCGGAGGGAATACATCTTGCTCAGGGACCTGGCTAGCGTTCCCCTAACATCGTTATGATAAGGATTATCAGGATCCCTGATGTCCAAGGCTAACTCTCTCATTTTTTGTAGTTCACCGAGCTCTTTAGCAGCATCATAATCATTACCAAAAACTATTGTATTCACCATTCGTAGCGCCTTCATTCTACCCAGGCCCTTGCGTGCAATCCAACACTCTGTGTACTCTTTGTTGCTAATTTGCAGGTGCTCCAGTTTCTCTAGCTTTGACACAGTTTTGGGCAGATCTCTAAGGTCTGTCTCACGTACATCAAGGGTCTCCAAATTCTCTAGCCCACCGACTTCTGGAGGCAAATTAGTTATGTATGTACCTTTTAGGCCTAAAAACCTTAGCATGTACATCCGGCAGACATGTACCAAATGCTTGTCTTCCAGGCCCATGCAATCTTCCAGGTCAAGTACCCTGAGTAGGCTGAACTCGCCTAGACGATCAAGCACTTTTATGTGATTGAGGTCAAACACACTCAGTGATCGGACATGCTCCATCTTCATCTCCTTGATGGCATTCTTCCTACCATGGGATGTTGCAGTTTTGATGGATGCTACCTCTTCTCCACCATGGATGGACAGACGGCGAATTCTACCATACGACATCCCTTCATATGGGCCACCTACTAGGCTAATAAAGTTCTCATCCAGGGCTTTGGACACCATGACCTCATATACCATGTTATGTACCCGGCACGTCTCCACCTTTCCATCCCGCCAGCTGATTATATCATCGGCCCGATCAATCATGCTCCTTCTCACCAACGTCTGCTACCTCCATTAAGGTCAACCCCTGAATCTCAGCAACCAGTCCTTCTGCGATCCATCTCTTCAAGAGCCGATTCTTAACGATTACATAATCCTCCGGAAAAAAACTGAGATACATCATACAACCCTTGAGATAATGGTGCAGGTGGTTATAGCTGAGACTAATAATCTGCTTCATCCCCTCAAGGGTAGGGCGGCTCTCCATGTGAGTACCAATCGACTTGCGAACTCTCTCCCACATTTCTTTGCTCTCTGACGTTCTATAGCTCACCAAGAGGCCAGCAATGCTAATAATGGCCATTGGGAGCCCACAACACTTCTTTATAATTTTGTTCATTTCATCTTCCAGATCGTCGGGGCAAGAAGAATGATTAGGACCAAATATTCTGCCGAGGAACAACTCCTTGGCGTATTGCGAACTAAGGTTCTCGATCCAATAAATGCAATTTGTGCCTGATCCAGCATTGCTGCATGCTTCGGCAACACTCTCTAGCCGAGTGGTCACAATAATCCTGCTGCCGTTGTTGTTGTCTGGCAATTTCGATCTGATTGCGTCCCATGTTGCTACTGTCCATACATCATCAACCACAATGAGATACGTGGTTTTACATATGAATTCCATAGCTAATTAGAATGTGTGAAGTGCAAATGTTATGTTAATTATAAATTAGCTTAGTTACAGAAATTACAACCGCTTAGGGGCATCTCAAAAGACCTTAACGACATGATATCAAATATCTCTTTGGAGGCATGGGCTATCAATGTGGAGTTTCTTGTATAGATTTATATTATCACAATTGTCCAATTTTATGTGCACGTGCGTATTGCATTCTCTCCAACAAAAACCTGCAAGCGCCCAACACATTCAAGGATTTTTTTCTCTAGTTGTTGCATACAAGCATATATGACGAAAATACTGATATCAGCGAAGATTCCATTGAACTTAAAAATTCAAAATATTTTATAGATCAAACCGTTACTTTAGTTGAAAAATCACTTTCACATAAAAATCGTCACTACAAGACCTTCGAAACTAGATCTCATATTGATATGTTCCGATGATCTTTTATTTTAAGTAAAGAGTTACCACCCCTAGAGTATTAAGTTATCACGCTTGTGATCCACAAGTTATCATGTTGTTTAGACAGAAATTACAGGGGCATAAAAATGGTTGTTTCAACCATCTTTCCACGTACACATGCATGCTTGCACTAGAGGATAAAAGAATGATGTCATCTTAGATTCTCCTTATTTCAAAAATTCAAAATTATTTGTAGGTCAAAATTATCCGTTATCTTGGTACATGAGTTAGCAGTTCTGTTGTGTGTATATTATCATGTTACTTATACAAAAATTACCGGGCATATGTTTTCAACAATTTTTATTTTGAGGTCAAAAGTTGCCGTAGTATCTGTACATGAGTTATCAGCTATATTGTCATACATTATCATGCTACTTACAAACAAGTGGCGTTGGCTTAGTTTGTTGTTGGCTTTCTTAACTTCGCAGAAGAGATGGGTTCGAATCCCATTCCAAGCTTTCTTTTTCTTCCGCCTAAACAACAGTACCAATCAATCCATTAGCCCTTAACCGCAACAGTGATTGAAGTGCGGGAGAGAAAATCGGGTCTTAACTGCGGTCAACATGCGGGCAGGAGAGAAATTCAGGATCCAATCTGCGGGCGACCAGATTCGGGCGGAAAAAAAAAGGAAGGACTGACGCGCGCAGGATGAGGATCTGACGGCGAGAGGCGTTCGGATCTGATGGAAAAATTCGATCGTTTGGAATTTAATTTTCTCGCTTAAAGACTGACCAGTTCATACCTCATTATCTAAAAGTGCAGGTGGGTCAAATTTATATCTTGGTGACCCTCGCAATTCAACGCAGGAGAAGGAATTTCTTTCATTTTCCTCCTTGAATATCCCTTCACTCCGTTTGGATGTAGACATTCGCGTGAAGAATTTGATATTGGCATTTACCTACCCGAATACGGCTGTTCAGATGGTCTTGGCATTCACGCATGGAATCGCGCCTCGATATCGAGCCATCCTCGACAACACTAGCCCCACTCGTTCCCGAATTCGGACCTCTACTCCTCCGATTGGCTTGATATTGCCTCGCCCCCGCGTACCCCTTCGTCTTGACCTCATAAAAAAAGCTCTCGCAGCCACCGGTGGACGCAGCTTGTACGGAACAGGTGCTCGCACGCCTGCAGCCGTCAGGCCTTCTCCCCGACCTGCAGTACGGCCATGCATATGCTGCACTGCGCCCACCCTTAATCAGTGCCGACCCTCTTGAAACCGAACGGAACTGTAGCAGTGGAGCTCCGCCGAGATCTGGCCGTAGCAATCCCGCCTCCATCTGTCGCAGCGGTGGGGCGTGGTCACCGTTGCAGGATGTCGACGACAAGGGAGGTGAGGATGAGGAGGGTGATGGCTGCGGCAAAGGCCCGGATCCCAGGAACATGCATATGAAGAACAACAAGGGGACATCAAAGACGGAGATGCACAAACATATTTCATGGCAGGGCGGCGTCTGCCGGGCTACTGTTCTTCATGGCGGCTGGCTAGAGGACGGTGGCATGCATGCTTGGGTAGACGGCAAGGACGCAGGGCTGGTTTCGTCTGCGCCTGCGATCCCCCCGCGTTTCTCCTATTGCTGCCATGTGCTAACCTGGAGTTCCGCCTCCGGGGACCTCATCATGGCCGGCTGTTGCATGTCTGACTCTTCTTGTACTAGTACAAATGAGCCAATTCAATACTCCGACCATCCAAACAAGAATGAGCATTGGTCTCTCCTTGAATTCCAAATGCACAATGCATAAACATCCAAACACCTGAATTCGGGTTGAATCTCAATGTCAATGTCCCGGGGATTTGATATTGCAGCCAATTCAATTCCAAGGCTGTGAATGTCTACATCCAAACGAAGTGTTGTTGAATTGCCAGGCCGTGCCCCACATCGGCGCCAAGTGCTAGTATGCACGGTGGTTGTCTGCATGATCAGATCTGCCGTCTAAGAAAATGTCTGATGTGTAGTGTTCACTTTGATCCGTGATTCCGGTGCTGATTGGGACATTGTAGCATGACTTCTTCACTGGCATGTTGGTGGCGGCAACACCGAGGACCTCTTCTATGGTGGTGCGTACCCGGTCTCAAGTTTAGGGATGAAAATCCTAGGTATGGGTCCTTCTTTTCTGGGTGAAAACCCATGATTGGCCTATGTGGTTCGATCCGGCGATGACAGTGTTCCTGCACGGTTTCCTTGCTGAAGGTGTTGCCGTCGGGAATCTTCTCGTTGTTCGGGCGTTGTCAAAGGCAGTGGTAGTTGTTGATGTTTTGCTGTAGTGGGTTGTCGCCTCGCCTTGAGCCCCATGAGTCATTTTTTTTCTTTTTTCTTTTGGTTGTGTGCAATCTAATTGTGCGGAGTCGGGTATGTACTCATTGTGCTTGTATTCGCTTGTTGCAACATTAAGAGCGTCGTTTGGCGAAAAAGAAAATAGGTTGAGCTGCGAAACATGCTTATTTTCCAAAATAAGCCTTTATTGCACGGGTTTCATTTTTGTGTGTGCAAGTAACAATGCTCTCCTTATGCTTACGTGTGCAAGCAACAATTCTCGGGTGCACGCTACATGCATATGCAATCAACCAACACCAAACAAATCTAAATTTGCATAAGGTGTAAAAAACATCATAAATGGTAAGTCCATCTACGTTCGGTGGATCTATCTTTGATGGATCTGTTCGAATTTTGTTGTTCATCTATGTTTATGTGTTTTCGAGCGTTAATATTTTCTTTTAACATCAGTACAAAGGAAAAACTGCCCCCGCGTCGTCCGCGTGGGCGACTCGGGCGGCGACTGGATCTGCTTTTCCCGCAGCCGTCCCCGTGCGCCCTCCCCTCGCCGCCGCCGGTCGGCGCCGGCGGGCTTGTCCGCGCGGCTGACGGCGGCGGCGGGGCTCCGTCCCCGTGAGGCGTCGTGCAACGTTTGATGAGATGCAGGCACCGGCCAGATCGAGGCTGTGAAGGTGAGTTACTGCAGCGGTGCCGGCGATCCACGCGCGGCTTGATCCAACGAAAGATTGCTGGGGATGGTCAGATCACCACCATAGTGCCTGCTGCTGTCCCTCATGCATGGACGCCATTAAGGGGTGCAGGCAGCGGCTACAGGTTGTGAAGGCGACTTGCTGCAGCGGCGCCGGCGGTCCACACGCGGCTGGATCCAACGGGAAGGCTGGGGGTGGTCAGAACAGCACCATAGTGCCTGCTGCTCCCGCTCATGGACACCATTAAGTGGTGCCATCTCCACTGGTTGCAGCCACTCCCCGGCGCCATCAATCTTCGGCAAGAGCTCGTGAGCAGCTCTCTCTTCCCTAGCATGGAGTGGAGATTCGTCCACACTGGAACAGCCAGCTACTCTGGCGTCCACCATCAGGGGCAGCCCAGCTAGTTGAGGCGGTGGCCTAGCGCAGTTGTCGCGGCCGTCGCCAGTGTCGCCAGCTGGGAGGCGGTGCTTACTTGGGCTCGGGCGCAAGGCAAGGACGACGGAGTTAGTGGCAATGTCTCATGCTGTCGTCTCATGCAGATCAGCTACGGGCTGCCACTTTGTGAGGATGGTGCGGGGCGTCCGAAGTGTCCCAAATTTTGGATTTTGGTAGTGCCACTGTTCTTCATCCCCATCAGACTTCGTCGGGTGGTAACGAGCGGCTTCGTCGTGTCAGGTCAGCTTGCTCATGCCGGCATGACCATCGCTCACCACCAGAACCGTGTGCATATGCAGCTATTGGGATCAAGGCAAGTGGAGGAGACAACATAAGATGACTTCGATTATTGGATGGTACTTCTCGTGTACCCAGTCTCGAGTTCCGGGGTGAGAACCCTAGGTCTGCTGACCTTGATTGGTTATACCTAGTAATGGCGTCGTTTTTTGCATCGTTACCCTGGTGAAGGCATTGCTCGGAGTTTTGCTCGGATTTGATCTTCAGGGTGAAAACCCATGTTCTGACCTTTGGTGGTTGGACCGGTGACGGCGGCGTTTGCGCGTCGCTCTGTTTCTGGAGGCATCGCTTTTGAAGAAACTTTCTCGTAGTTCTTCTGTTGTCAAGAATTGGTTGGCGCCCGATGGTCACTGCTGTGTTTCGTCGATCATTGTGTTTCTTGCTTCAGGGTTTTCTTTTTCTCCATCCGTTTAGGCATAGCTTCGGTCTTGTAAGACTTTGCTTTTTGCCGGCATGATTGTTTGTTTGTGTGTGTGTGTTGCATTGGCTATGTGCATCTTAGTTATGCAGAGGCCGGGTATGTATTCATTATGATTGTATCGCTTGATGCTACACTATGAGTCAATAAAGAGCACTCTTTATCGAAAAATGTTTATGTGTTTTCAGGTTGGTTCCTTTCGATCCAGACTACTCTTCATTAGCGGGGGTTGCTGTTCTGCTGCGCTGGTCATATGGGGCCTTAGCACGATGACTTCCCGATTGTCTACTACAACAAGTTTTGTTCGACTCTGGCGAGGGGCGTCATCGCGCCTTCGGCTCACTTTGGTGCTTGTAATCGTCGCTAGGTGGTATACGAATCTGGATGTATTTTTTATTATTTCTGGTGTTCGTTGTATTGTCATGATTGAAGATAAATAAACCAGAAGTTTTCTCGAAAAAAAAACATCATAACGGGTGAACACATGCAATTATTCACAGACCAGAAAACGTTTGCTCATAGGGCTGGACAAAAAGCTCGAAGCTCGCGAGCATAATGAGCGCTCGATAGTTCAACTCGTTTCGGCTCGTGCTTATTAGTTAATGAACCAAGCCGAACAATGTTTTTTGCTCGTTTAGATTAACGAGTTTAATGAGTGAGGAAACGAGTTTCACGAGCTAACTCGTTTAGCTCGCTAAGTTTCAAAAGTTTGACATAAGACCCCTTAGTTCAAATCAGCCTATTAACACAAGAGTTGCTAGTTAGCCTAGCCTAGGGGCACAACACCCCATCCCATTTTGGCACTTCTCCTAGACCTAGGAGCTAGCCGCGAGGAGACCCTAGAGTCAACCAACAGCAAGCTAGCAGGAACCAA